>NW_021823456.1:171578-276578 GCF_901001165.1 Salmo trutta
CTCTGGGCTGATGCTGTTATAACTCAGCAGTTCTCTCTGGGGGGCTAATGCTAACCAAGCCTTCTTCTGGGCTGATGCTGTTATAACCCAGCCTCTCTCTGGGCGATCGTTATGCTGTTATAAACCCAGCCTTCTCTATGGGCTGATGCTGTTATAACCCAGCCTTCTCTTTCTGGGCTGATGCTGGTATAACAAAGCCTACCTTTCCCCCCCCCCCTGGGTGATGCTGTATAAACAGCTTCTCTCTGGGCTGATGCTGTTATAAAACCCAGCCTTCTAACTGGGCTGATGCTGTTATAAACCCAGCCTTCTCTCTGGGCTGATGCTGTTATAACCCAGCCTTTCTCTCTGGAGCTGATGCTGTTATAACCCAGCCTTCTCTCTTTCCTGGGCTGATGCTGTTATAAACCCAAGCCTTCTACTGGGCTGATGCTGGTATACCCAGGCCTTCTCTCTGGGCTGATGCTGTTATAACCCAGCCTTCTCTCTGGGCTGATGCTGTTATAACCCAGTCCCTTCTCTCTGGGCTGATGCTGTTATAAACCCAGCCTTCTTTCTGGGCTGATGCTGTTTTAACCCAGGCCTTCTCTCTGGGCTGATGCTGTTTTAAAATAAACGCCCTGTCTCTCTTGGGGGCTGATGCTGTTTTAACCCAGCCTTCTCTCTGGGGCGTGATATCCCTCCTAAATAGCTTGGGCTAATGTTCCTATCCACTCAGTAAGACCAGCAGGCTAATGTTGCTATCAACTCAGTAAGGCCAGCAGGCTAATGTTCCTATCAACTCAGTAAGGCCAGCAGGCTAGTCTTTTTTTATTGGTATGTAACTGTTATGAAAGTTGTATGGTCAATTTTGTTTTGTATTTAAATGCCACTTTAAATGTGTACATGACACTGCAACACAATTTCCCCATGGGGACAATAAAGTCAATAAGTAAGTAGATGGTCAGTCTGCCCCTGGATGGAACAGGTTGATATCTAGATGGTCAGTCTGCCCCTGGATGGAACAGGTTGATATCTAGATGGTCAGTCTGCCCCTGGATGGAACAGGTTGAGTTCTGAATGGTCAGTCTGCCCCTGGATGGAACAGGTTGATATCTAGATGGTCAGTCTGCCCCTGGATGGAACAGGTTGATATCTAGATGGTCAGTCTGCCCCTGGATGGAACAGGTTGATATCTAGATGGTCAGTCTGCCCCTGGATGGAACAGGTTGAGTTCTGAATGGTCAGTCTGCCCCTGGATGGAACAGATTGAGTTCTGAATGGTCAGTCTGCCCCTGGATGGAACAGGTTGATATCTAGATGGTCAGTCTGCCCCTGGATGGAACAGGTTGAGTTCTGAATGGTCAGTCTGCCCTTGGATGGAACAGGTTGATATCTAGATGGTCAGTCTGCCCCTGGATGGAACAGGTTGATATCTAGATGGTCAGTCTGCCCCTGGATGGAAACAGGTTGAGTTTCTGAATGGTCAGTCTGCCCCTGGATGGAACAGATTGAGTTCTGAATGGTCAGTCTGCCCCTGGATGGAACAGGTTGAGTTCTGAATGGTCAGTCTGCCCCTGGATGGAACAGGTTGATATCTAGATGGTCAGTCTGCCCCTGGATGGAACAGGTTGAGTTCTGAATGGTCAGTCTGCCCCTGGATGGAACAGGTTGATATCTAGATGGTCAGTCTGCCCCTGGATGGAACAGATTGATATCTAGATGGTCAGTCTGCCCCTGGATGGAACAGGTTGAGTTCTGAATGGTCAGTCTGCCCCTGGATGGAACAGATTGAGTTCTGAATGGTCAGTCTGCCCCTGGATGGAACAGGTTGAGTTCTGAATGGTCAGTCTGCCCCTGGATGGAACAGGTTGATATCTAGATGGTCAGTCTGCCCCTGGATAACATTGAGGATTTTACCGCATCAGTCACCGGCTTCATTAGTGACCGTACATGCATATCCCGTCAGATGTGGCAGGGCTTGCAAACTGTCACGAATTATTAAATGAAATCTAGCCACAAGCTGCCCAGTGATGCGAGCCTACCAGACAAGCTACATACCGTCTATGCTCGTTTCGTGGCAAGCAACACTGAACCATGCATGAGATCACCAGCTGTTTCACTTAAGTACTTTACACCACTGAGGATACCCACGATCAAACTCAGTTGGTGACATAGACATGCAGGTTACCCACATTCAAACTGAGTTTGTGACATAGACAGCCACAAGACATGCAGGTTACCCACATTCAAACTCAAATAGTGACATAGACAGCCACAAGATGTTACGCGGAGTGGAACAGGGGAAACCCAAGAGCAGACTCAGACAAGGAGACTGGGATGAAGTAACCAAGGTATTTATTGAAACGCAGGGGGAGATGGAGTGCAGGTCAGGGGAAGCTCGAGCGAGTTGCTGGAAACCAGGTGCGGAGGCTGAAGCTGGAGTTAGAGGGGTTGAGACAGGGTAAGCAGGTCCGGAGGGGAATCCAAGGGAGTAGTAGAGCGGAGAATCCAGGACAGAGTAGCAGGATGACGAGACGTGGGACTGGAGACATGGACTGGAGTCAGAGCGGGCGGAACTGTAGCGGAGATTATGAAAAGTGGCAAGACTGAGTATTTGTAGAGGTCTTGATTATGGAACAGGTTGCAGCTGGTGGGGGTCTGCTCTGACTCCAGCACACCTGTCTCCGCCCACACAATCCCACAGAGAGGGAGGGAGAGGGAGAGGGCACTGGGGGAGTGGCGGCAGGTCAAGGAGACACCGGATGAGCACTAGAGGGCGTGGCAGGAGCAGATATGACACAAGACATGCAGGATACACACGTTCAATCTCAGTTGGTGACATAGAGAGAGAGAGAGAGAGAGAGAGAGAGAGAGAGAGAGAGAGAGAGAGAGAGAGACACTTCTTAGATGCTGGACCATAGGGATTTAGTAAGATCAAAAGAACCAAAGGACTGATGAATAGTGAACTGAGGGAAGCAGTCAGTGAATATGACGACAGGCTGTTATCCATCAGAGACTAAGTCAGAGGTTGGGAGAAGCAATGTCTGGGACTGGGACTAGGACTGGGACTGTGTCTCAGACTAGGACTGAGACTCGGAGTGGGACTTGAACTGTGTCTAGGACTGTGTCCTGGACTGGGACTAGGACTGTGTCTCAGACTAGGACTGAGACTGTGTCTGGGACTGGGACTAGGACTGGGACTGTGTCTCAGACTAGGACTGAGACTCGGAGTGGGACTTGAACTGTGTCTAGGACTGTGTCCTGGACTGGGACTAGGACTGTGTCCTGGACTGGGACTAGGACTGTGTCTAGGACTGTGTCCTGGATTGGGACTGGGACTGTGTCTCAGACTAGGACTGAGACTGTGTCTAGGACTGTGTCCTGGACTGGGACTGTGTCTCAGACTAGGACTGAGACTCGGAGTGGGACTTGAACTGTGTCTAGGACTGTGTCCTGGACTGGGACCAGGACTGTGTCCTGGACTGGGACTAGGACTGTGTCTAGGACTGTGTCCTGGACTGGGACAGGGACTGTGTCTCAGACTAGGACTGAGACTGTGTCTAGGACTGTGTCCTGGACTGGGACTGTGTCTCAGACTAGGACTGAGACTCGGAGTGGGACTTGAACTGTGTCTAGGACTGTGTCCTGGACTGGGACTAGGACTGTGTCTAGGACTGTGTCCTGGACTGGGACTAACACGTCTATTTACAGGAAGTACCAGAACTGAGTCAATGTGCAGGGGTACCAGGTAATTGAGGTAGATATGTACATATACAGTTGATATCCCTTGACTTATTCCACATGTCGTTGTGTTACAGCCTGAATTGAAAATGGATGAAAAAAAATAATATGTCACCCATCTACCCACAATTCCCCATAATGACAAAGTGAAAACATGTTTTTAGATTATTTTTTTTTTTACATTTATTGAAAATTAAATACAGAATATCTAATTTAAATATGTATTCACACCCCTGAGTCAATACATGTTAGATTCACTTTTGACAGAGATTAAAGCTGTGAGTCTTTCTGGGTAAGTCTCTAAGATGCTTTGTACATCTGGAATATGTTTAAATTGTTTTATTCTTCTTGATCATTGCTAGATAGTCATGTTCATGTCTTGCCATAGATTTTCAAGACAACTGTGTCTAGGACTTGGACTGGGACTCAAACAAAATGAAATTGTATTTCAAAACAAATCAAATCAAATGTATTTGTCACATACACATGGTTAGCAGATGTTAACGCGAGTGTAGCGAAATGCTTGTGCTTCTAGTTCCGACCATGCAGTAATATCTAACAAGTAATCTACCAATTTCACAACAACTACCTTGTACACACAAGTGTAAAGGAATGAATGAGAATATGTACATAAAAATATATAAATGAGTGATGGCCGAACGGCATAGGCAAGATGCAGTAGATGGTATGGAGTACAGTATATACATATGAGATGAGTAATGTAGGTTATGAAAACATTATATAAAGTGGCATTGTTTAAAGTGGCTAGTGATACATTTAATTACATCAGGATGGCAAGATGCAGTAGATGGTATAGAGTACAGTATATACATATGAGATGAGTAATGTAGGTTATGTAAACATTATCTAATATAAATAATATAAAGTGGCAACTGATAAATTGATTACATCAATTTTTCCATTATTAAAGTGGCTTGAGTTGAGTCAGTATGTTGGCAGCAGCCACTCAATGTTAGTGATGGCTGTTTAACAGTCTGATGGGCTTGTGATAGAAGCTGTTTTTCAGTCTCCCTGTCCCAGCTTTGATGCACCTGTACTGACCTCGCCTTCTGGATGATAGCGGGGTGAACAGGCAGTGGCTTGGGTGGTTGCTGTCCTTGATTATCTTTTTGGCCTTCCTGTGACATCGGGTGGTGTAGGTGTCCTGGAGGGCAGGTAGTTTGCCCCCGGTGATGCGTTATGCAGACCTCACTACCCTCTGGAGAGCCTTACGGTTATGGGCGGAGCAGCTGCCGTACCAGGCGGTGATACAGCCCGACAGGATGCTCTCGATTGTGCATCTGTAAAAGTTTGTGAGTGTTTTTGGTGACAAGCCGAATTTCTTCAGCCTCCTGAGGTTGAAGAGGCGCTGCTGCGCCTTCTTCACCACGCTGTCTGTGTGGGTGGACCATTTCAGTTTGTCATTGATGTGTACGCCGAGGAACTTAAAACTCTCCACCCTCTCCACTACTGTCCCGTCGATGTGGATAGGGGGCTGCTCCCTCTGCTGTTTCCTGAAGTCATCGATCATCTCTTTTGTTTTGTTGACATTGAGTGCGAGGTTATTTTCCTGACACCACACTCCGAGGGCCCTCACCTCCTCCCTGTAGGCCGTCTCGTCGTTGTTGGTAATCAAGCCTACCACTGTAGTGTTGTCTGCAAACTTGATGATTGAGTTGGATGCGTGCATGGCCACGCAGTCGTGGGTGAACAGGGAGTACAGAAGAGGGCTGAGAACGCACCCAGTGTTGAGGATCAGCGGGGTGGAGATGTTGTTACCTACCCTCACCACCTGGGGGCGGCCCGTCAGGAAGTCCAGGACCCAGTTGCACAGGGCGGGGTCGAGACCCAGGGTAGATTTGTCCTTGTGTTTTAGGTTATTGCTGAAAGGTGAATTCATTTCCCAGTGTCGGAAAGCCGACTGAACAAGGTTTTCCTCTAGGATATTTCCTGTGCTTAGCTCTATTCCATTTATTTGTATCCTGAAAAACTCCATAGTCCTTGCCGATGACAAGCATACCCATAACATGATGCAGCCACCACCACCACCAGTGATGTATTATGTTGGATTTGCCCCAAACATAAAGCTTTGTATTCAGGACATAAAGTTAATTTCTTTCCCACATTTTTTTGGCAGTTTTGCTTTAGTGCCTTATTGCAAACAGGATGCATGTTTTGGAATATTTGTATTACGTACGGACTTCCTTCTTTTCACTCTATCATTTAGGTTGGTATTGTGGAGTAACTAAAGTTGTTGGTCCATCCTTAGTTTTCTCCTATCACAGCCATTAAACTCTGTAACTGTTTTAAAGTTACCATTGGCCTCATAGTGAAATCCCTGAGCGGTTTCCTTCCTCTCTGACAACTGAGTTAGGAAGGAAGCCTGTATCTTTGTAGTGACTGGGTGTATTGATACACCATCCGAAGTGTAATTAATATCTTCACCAGGCTCAAAGGGATATTTTTGTTTTACTCATCTACCAATAGGTGCCCTTCTTTGCCAGGCATTGGAAAAACTCACTGGTCTTTGTGGTTGAATCTGTGTTTGAAATTCACTGCTCGACTGAGGGACCATACATATAATTATATGTGTGGGGTACAGAGATGAGGTAGCCATTCAAAACAAATCTGTCCTTACAACTTATTATGTGACTTGTTAAGTACATTTTTACACCTGAATTTATTTAGGTCCTTACAAAGGGGTTGATTACTTATTAACTCAATACATCATTTGTGTTATTATATATATATATTTATTGTGCCAATAATGTCAGACGATTCTAGGAGTGGTGGTTGGAGTCAGGCGCAGAGAGCAGAGGTAAAGTATACAGTCTTTATTTTCTCCGGCAACAAACTGGTCACGCCAAAACAGAAGGGCGCGTAATAATAATGACCAACCCAAAACACAGGGCAAAACGGTCCGAAGAGAGAAATAAGACGTCAGCCAGCACAAAACACAAAAAATAGAAAAGCATCCAAAATACTACCAGCGAAGCAACTACATTCACAGGGCCCACCGTCCTGAGTGGACAACAAACAATCCCGCACAAAATCCCAACTGAACACACACATTAAATAAGTCCCCACTAATGACATACACAAAACAGGTGCGGAACAGACAGACAAAACTAAACGAAACTGAAACAACGATCGGTGGCAGCTAATAGGCCGCGACGACGACCGCCGAGCGCCCGCCCGAGCCGAGGAGGGGCGCCACTTTCGTTGGGATCCTGTGACAAATAACAAAAACATACATAGACATTTCAAAATTTCATTTGTAATTATTTAGTCAAAAGTTTCTTAAAACATAAATAGCACTTGACAGTGACACAAAGTCTAAATTTGGACCATTTTAAATTCAGTCTGTAACATGACAAACGTGGAAAAAGGTCAAAGGGTGGGAAAACCTTTCTGAAGGCGCTCTGACTGTGCATAAGGAACAGATAGTAAATAGTAGCAGCAGTGGAATGTGGTGAGTTAAAACGTTAAATTAAAGACAGGGACTGGGAATGTGGTGAGTTAAAACGTTAAATTAAAGACTGGGACTGGGACTGTGATGAGTTAAAACGTTAAATTAAAGACAGGGACTGGGAATGTGATGAGTTAAAGAAAAGACAGGGACTGGGAATGTGATGAGTTAAAACGTTAAATTAAAGACAGGGACTGGGAATGTGATGAGTTAAAGAAAAGACAGGGACTGGGACTGTGATGAGTTAAAACGTTAAATTAAAGACAGGGACTGGGAATGTGATGAGTTAAAGAAGGACGGGACCGGGGGACAAGGAGAGGGAAAAGTCTGAAAAGGATGGAGAAGGAAGGGGGTAGGAGATGTGATGAGACCTCACAATTCTTCCTCTCAGATTGAGTCACTTGGGCCTTTCTCTTACTCTCCCCCTCTCCCCTCTCTTCCTTCCTCTGCCCCCCTCTCCCCCTCTCCCCCTCTCCCCCACTCCCCCTCTCTTCCTTCCTCTGCCCCCCTCTCCCCCTCTCCCCCTCCTCCCCCTCTCCCCCTCTTCTTCCTCCTCTGCCCCCCTCTCCTCCCCCTCTCCCCCACTCCCCTCTCTTCCGTCTTCCTCTGCCACCCTCTCCCCCTCTTCCCCCACTCCCCCTCGTCCGCCCTCTCCCCTCGTGCTTCCTTCCTCGGCCCCCATCTCCCCTCTCCCCCTCTCCCCTCTCTTACTTCCTCTTGCCCCCCTCTCCCCTCTCCCCACTCCCCCTCTCCCCCTCATCCCTCTCTTCCTGCCTCTGTCCCCCTCGTCCCCCTCTTCCCCCACTCCCAGCTCTTCTTCCTTCCTCTGCCCTCTCTCTCCATCTGCCTCTCATCTCTCCCCCTCCTTCCCTCCTCTGCCCCCCTCTCCCACTCTCCCCCTCTCGCCCTCTCTTCCTTCCTCTGCCCCCTCTCCCCTCTCATCCCCTGCGTCCCCTCTCTTCCTTCCTCTTGCCCCCCTCTCCCCCTCTCCCCCTCTCCCCCTCTCCCCTCTCTTCCTTCCTCTCCCCCTCTCCCCCTCTCCCCTCTCTTCCTTCCTCTGCCCCCCTCTCATCATTCCCCCTCTCCCCTCTCTTCCTTCCTTTGTCCCTTCTCAAGTCACTCCTCCCCTCCACTCCTCCACCCCTCCACCTCTCCTCCCCTCCTCCCCTCCACCCCTCCAACTCTCCTCCCCTCCACCCCTCCACCTCTCCTCCCCTCCTCCCCTCCACCCCTCCACCCCTCCACCTCTCCTCCCCTACTCCCCTCCCCCCCTCCAACTCTCCACCCCTCCACCCCTCCACCTCTCCTCCCCTACTCCCCTCCCCCCCCCCTCCAACTCTCCTCCCCTCCACCCCTCCACCTCTCCTCCCCTCCTCCCCTCCACCCCTCCACCTCTCCTCCCCTCCTCCCCTCCCCCTCCAACTCTCCTCCCCTCCACCCCTCCACCTCTCCTCCCCTCCTCCCCTACTCCCCTCCCCCCTCCAACTCTCCTCCCCTCCACTCCTTCACCCCTCCTCCTCTCCACCTTATTAGAGGAGTAGATTGGTAGAGAGATGGCTGATCAGAGCAGGGAGAGACAGAAGGGAGACCATATCTGTGTCCCAAATAGCACCCTATTCTCTATTACAGTGCACTACTTTAGACCAGGGTCCTATGGCACCCTATTCCCTATTTCGTACACTACTTTAGACCAGGGCCCATAGGGAATAGAGTACCATTTGGGACACAGACCATTAGATAGTTCAGATAGTGGGGATGGGAGGGGTTGGCTGACTGCGTTTAGGATAGCTGTTACCATAGGCAACATTATCCCACGCCGCGAGCCGATAAAGGCAGAGAACTCGTTAATATTGCAACACTGACCTTGTCAGAAACGTTGTCCAAGGTTACTCACCGTACAAATAGAATTACAGAACATTGACTTGACTGGGGATTGCTGTTCTATTAATTCAATTTATATGGCAACACAACCTTGCAGATAACTAGCAGAGCATTCAATGTATCTGCTCAGAAGTTACGTTCACCTCAATAGCTGTCAGGCTACTGTAAGGCTACGTGTTGTTGTAGTAGACCTACTGTAATGTTACGTGTTGTTGTAGTAGACCTACTGTAAGGTTAGGTGTTGTTGTAGTAGACCTACTGTAAGGTTAGGTGTTGTTGTAGTAGACCTACTGTAAGGTTACGTGTTGTTGTAGTAGACCTACTGTAAGGTTACGTGTTGTTGTAGTAGACCTACTGTAAGGCTACGTGTTGTTGTAGTAGACCTACTGTAATGTTACGTGTTGTTGTAGTAGAACTACCGTAAGGTTACGTGTTGTTGTAGTAGACCTACTGTAATGTTACGTGTTGTTGTAGTAGACCTACTGTAAGGTTACGTGTTGTTGTAGTAGACCTACTGTAATGTTACGTGTTGTTGTAGTAGACCTACTGTAAGGTTACGTGTTGTTGTAGTAGACCTACTGTAAGGTTAGGTGTTGTTGTAGTAGACCTACTGTAAGGTTACGTGTTGTTGAAGTAGACCTACTGTAAGGTTAATGTGTTGTTGTAGTAGACCTACTGTAAGGTTACGTGTTGTTGTAGTAGACCTACTGTAAGGTTACGTGTTGTTGAAGTAGACCTACTGTAAGGTTACGTGTTGTTGAAGTAGACCTACTGTAAGGTTACGTGTTGTTGAAGTAGACGTACTGTAAGGTTACGTGTTGTTGTAGTAGACCTACTGTAAGGTTACGTGTTGTTGTAGTAGACCTACTGTAAGGTTACGTGTTGTTGAAGTAGACCTACTGTAAGGTTACGTGTTGTTGAAGTAGACCTACTGTAAGGTTACGTGTTGTTGAAGTAGACCTACTGTAAGGTTAGGTGTTGTTGAAGTAGACCTACTGTAAGGTTACGTGTTGTTGAAGTAGACCTACTGTAAGGTTACGTGTTGTTGTAGTAGACCTACTGTAAGGTTACGTGTTGTTGAAGTAGACCTACTGTAAGGTTACGTGTTGTTGTGGTAGACCTACTGTAAGGTTACGTGTTGTTGAAGTAGACCTACTGTAAGGTTACGTGTTGTTGAAGTAGACCTACTGTAAGGTTACGTGTTGTTGAAGTACACCTACTCTAAGGTTACGTGTTGTTGAAGTACACCTACTCTAAGGTTACGTGTTGTTGTAGTAGACCTACTGTAAGGTTACGTGTTGTTGAAGTAGACCTACTGTAAGGTTACGTGTTGTTGAAGTACACCTACTGTAAGGTTAGGTGTTGTTGAAGTAGACGTCCTGTAAGGTTACGTGTTGTTGAAGTAGACCTACTGTAAGGTTACGTGTTGTTGTAGTAGACCTACTGTAAGGTTAGGTGTTGTTGAAGTAGACCTACTGTAAGGTTAACGTGTTGTTGAAGTAGACCTACTGTAAGGTTAGGTGTTGTTGAAGTAGACCTACTGTAAGGTTAGGTGTTGTTGAAGTAGACCTACTGTAAGGTTACGTGTTGTTGAAGTAGACCTACTGTAAGGTTACGTGTTGTTGTAGTAGACCTACTGTAAGGTTACGTGTTGTTGTAGTAGACCTACTGTAAGGTTACGTGTTGTTGAAGTAGACCTACTGTAATGTTACGTGTTGTTGAAGTAGACCTACTGTAAGGTTACGTGTTGTTGAAGTAGACCTACTGTAAGGTTAGGTGTTGTTGTAGTAGACCTACTGTAAGTTTAGGTGTTGTTGTAGTAGACCTACTGTAAGGTTACGTGTTGTTGTAGTAGACCTACTGTAAGGTTACGTGTTGTTGTAGTAGACCTACTGTAAGGTTAACGTGTTGTTGTAGTAGACCTACTGTAAGGTTACGTGTTGTTGTAGTAGACCTACTGTAAGGTTACGTGTTGTTGAAGTAGACCTACTGTAAGGTTACGTGTTGTTGAAGTAGACCTACTGTAAGGCTACGTGTTGTTGTAGTAGACCTACTGTAAGGTTACGTGTTGTTGAAGTAGACCTACTGTAAGGTTACGTGTTGTTGAAGTAGACCTACTGTAAGGTTAACGTGTTGTTGTAGTAGACCTACTGTAAGGTTACGTGTTGTTGTAGTAGACCTACTGTAAGGTTACGTGTTGTTGAAGGTGTTGTTGTAGTAGACCTACTGTAAGGTTAGGTGTTGTTGTAGTAGACCTACTGTAAGGTTAGGTGTTGTTGAAGTAGACCTACTGTAAGGTTACGTGTTGTTGTAGTAGACCTACTGTAAGGTTACGTGTTGTTGTAGTAGACCTACTGTAAGGTTAGGTGTTGTTGTAGTAGACCTACTGTAAGGTTACGTGTTGTTGTAGTAGACCTACTGTAAGGTTACGTGTTGTTGAAGTAGACCTACTGTAAGGTTACGTGTTGTTGAAGTAGACCTACCGTAAGGTTATGTGTTGTTGTAGTAGACCTACTGTAAGGTTACGTGTTGTTGTAGTAGACCTACTGTCCTGGGTTGTAATGCCTCAAACACCTTACATATTGACAGCTCATTGGAGAAATATGTTTTTTACAGCTCCAGGTCTATTTCTAAATGTCTGATTGTATTGGTGGGGATGGGATGGGTCTCAGGAAGTTTATGAGAGATGCTCTGATGTTGTCTGATTGTATTGGTGGGGATGGGATGGGTCTCAGGAGGTTTATGAGAGATACTCTGGTGTTGTCTGATTGTATTGGTGGGGATGGGATGGGTCTCAGGAGGTTTATGAGAGATACTCTGATGTTGTCTGATTGTATTGGTGGGGATGGGATGGGTCTCAGGAGGTTTATGAGAGATACTCTGATGTTGTCTGATTGTATTGGAGGGGATGGGACGGGTCTCAGGAGGTTTATGAGAGATACTCTGATGTTGTCTGACACAATGTGACACACTTATGCAAAATATTATGCTAAGTAGTTGTTAATCACAGAAATATTAATTAATGAAAAATTCTGTATATTTCCGTTGGAGCTGATGATGGACAGCATACCAAACACACACACACACACACACACACACGCACACATCCCTCTCTCTAACACACACACACACACACACACACACACACACACACACACACACACACACACATCCCTCTCTCTAACACATACACACACACACATACACACACACATCCCTCTCTCTAACACACACACACACACACACACACACACACACACACACACACACACACACACACATAGCCCTCTCTCTCTCTAACATACACACACAGCCCTGCAACAGAGGAAGGAGTAGCAGACCTTGCAGAAGGATTAAATCCCTCTTGTTGGTGAATGATTGATGGGAAGCACAATCAACCACAATTAATAGGGGGACAAACCAAAGCAACAACACTGTGTGTGTGTGTGTGTGTGTGTGTGTGTGTGTGTGTGTGTGTGTGTGTGCGTGCGTGCGTGCGTGCGTGCGTGCGTGCGTGCGTGTGTGTGTGTAGCTGGCAGTCTAGGATCGATGCACCTCATTACACACGTGCATCCCAGGCATCCCAGATTAGCTGAAATCGGTTCGGCCCAGTCATGTGACCGTAGTTGCCGCAGGGACATGATTCATCGTTGGCCAGACAGTGTTATAATGTCTGAAAAGAACCAACGGTTAATAAGAAACGTATCTAGAAGTCAGAGCCTGTACAGTCCTACTACCTAGAGGACAGAGTGTTGTTCTGTAATAGAGGACAGAGTGTTGTACTGTAATAGAGGACAGAGTGTTGTTCTGTCCTAGAGGACAGAGTGTTGTTCTGTCCTAGAGGACAGAGTGTTGTTCTGTCCTAGAGGACAGAGTGTTGTACTGTCCTAGAGGACAGAGTGTTGTCCTGTCCTAGAGGACAGAGTGTTGTTCTGTCCTAGAGGACAGAGTGTTGTTCTGTCCTAGAGGACAGAGTGTTGTACTGTCCTAGAGGACAGAGTGTTGTACTGTTCTAGAGGACAGAGAGTTGTCCTGTCCTAGAGGACAGAGTGTTGTTCTGTCCTAGAGGACAGAGTGTTGTATTGTCCTAGAGGACAGAGTGTTGTACTGTCCTAGAGGACAGAGTGTTGTGCTGTAATAGAGGACAGAGAGTTGTCCTGTCCTAGAGGACAGAGTGTTGTTCTGTCCTAGAGGACAGAGTGTTGTACTGTCCTAGAGGACAGAGAGTTGTATTGTCCTAGAGGACAGAGTGTTGTCCTGTCCTAGAGGACAGAGTGTTGTTCTGTCCTAGAGGACAGAGTGTTGTACTGTTCTAGAGGACAGAGAGTTGTCCAGTCCTAGAGGATGGAGACCCCAAACCCTATCTGTCATGTACTTCCCTCTCCTTATTGTTTTCCTTTTCTTCATTCTCCCTTCCTGGTTTAGGCCTTCTCCCTTCCTGGTTTAGGCCTTCTCTCTTCCTGGTTTAGGCCTTCTCCCTTCCTGGTTTAGGCCTTCTCCCTTCCTGGTTTAGGCCTTCTCCCTTCCTGGTTTAGGCCTTCTCCCTTCCTGGTTTAGGCCTTCTCCCTTCCTGGTTTAGGCCTTCTCCCTTCCTGGTTTAGGCCTTCTCTCTTCCTGGTTTAGGCCGTCTCCCTTTCTGGTTTAGGCCTTCTCCCTTTCTGGTTTAGGCCTTCTCTCTTACTGGTTTAGGCCTTCTCCCTTTCTGGTTTAGGCCTTCTCTCTTACTGGTTTAGGCCTTCTCTCTTACTGGTTTAGGCCTTCTCTCTCCTTGGGACTAGCTACTGTCCCTCCTCCTGTTCCATCTCTTCTGTCTGGTGATGCTATGGGACTAGCTACTGTCCCTCCTCCTGTTCCATCTCTTCTGTCTAGTGATGCTATGGGACTAGCTACTGTCCCTCCTCCTGTTCCATCTCTTCTGTCTAGTGATGCTATGGGACTAGCTACTGTCCCTCCTCCTGTTCCATCTCTTCTGTCTAGTGATGCTATGGGACTAGCTACTGTCCCTCCTGTTCCATCTCTTCTGTCTGGTGATGCTATGGGACTAGCTACTGTCCCTCCTCCTGTTCCATCTCTTCTGTCTAGTGATGCTATGGGACTAGCTACTGTCCCTCCTGTTCCATCTCTTCTGTCTGGTGATGCTATGGGACTAGCTACTGTCCCTCCTCCTGTTCCATCTCTTCTGTCTGGTGATGCTATGGGACTAGCTACTGTCCCTCCTCCTGTTCCATCTCTTCTGTCTGGTGATGCTATGGGACTAGCTACTGTCCCTCCTGTTCCATCTCTTCTGTCTAGTGATGCTATGGGACTAGCTACTGTCCCTCCTCCTGTTCCATCTCTTCTGTCTGGTGATGCTATGGGACTAGCTACGGTCCCTCCTGTTCCATCTCTTCTGTCTAGTGATGCTATGGGACTAGCTACGGTCCCTCCTGTTCCATCTCTTCTGTCTAGTGATGCTATGGGACTAGCTACTGTCCCTCCTGTTCCATCCCTTCTGTCTGGTGATGCTATGGGACTAGCTACTGTCCCTCCTCCTGTTCCATCTCTTCTGTCTAGTGATGCTATGGGACTAGCTACGGTCCCTCCTGTTCCATCTCTTCTGTCTAGTGATGCTATGGGACTAGCTACCGTCCCTGAGTGACAGCCCTTCTGTCTGGTGATGCTATGGGACTAGCTACTGTCCCTGAGTGACAGCCCTTCTGTCTAGTGATGCTATGGGACTAGCTACTGTCCCTCCTCCTATTCCATCTCTTCTGTCTAGCTACTGTCCCTGAGTGACAGCCCTTCTGTCTAGTGATGCTATGGGACTAGCTACCGTCCCTGAGTGACAGCCCTTCCCTAATTCTCAAAGCCTGGGCTGCAGCAGCTGCATCGATTCTTTCTCTCTTCTCTTTTTCATCCTCCTCCACTTTCTCTCTCTTCCTTTACCATAAATAAATACTTGAATTAAGCCCTGGATTAACGCTGACAGGGCGGGGCTTAACGAGCTAAAGAGCCTAATTGCCCCACCTTGTCTCTAAAGCTCAGCATGTCAGAGAAGCCAACAATCAGGGAGACATGGCCCTGCGTCCCAAATACAACCCTATTCCTTTAATAGTGAGCTACTGTTGACCAGGGCCCATAGGGTGCACTATCAAGGGAATATGGTGCACTATGAAGGGAATAGGGTGCCATATGGAATACATACATAAGGGGAAGTGTTAAATAGTTTCAAAATGCTGCCCTAATGTCAAGATAAGGCTGATTGATGAATGGACTGGATACTGTAAGAGAGCTAAACCGGTGGACCTCTAGGCCAAACTAAACTAAACAGATGGGATTCTATAGAAGACATCTGCTATTCTCCTCTTTACTGATTAGATGGGATTCTATAGAAGACATCTGCTATTCTCCTCTTTACTGATTAGATGGGATTCTATAGAAGACATCTGCTATTCTCCTCTTTACTGATTAGATGAAGTCACTGCCCAGTAACACGAGCCTACCAGACGAGCTAAATGCCTTCTATGCTCACTTCGAGGCAAGCAACAATGAACCATGCATTAGAGCACTAGCTGTTCTGGACGATTGTGTGATCAGGCTCTCCGTAGCCGATGTGAATAAGACCTTTAAACAAATCAACATTCTCAAGGCCGCAGGGCCAGACGGATTACCAGGACGCGTACTGAGAGCATGCGCTAACCACCTGGCAATTGTCTTCACTGACGTGTTCAACCTCTCCCTGACCCAGTCTGTAATACCTACATGTTTCAAGCAGATCACCATAGTTCCTGTGCCCAAGAACGCCAAGGTAACCTGTCTAAATGACTATCGCCCAGTAGCACTCATATTTGTAGCTTTGAAAGGCTGGTCATAGCTCACATCAACACCATCATCCCAGGCATCATGGACCCACTCCAAGTTGCATACCGACCCAAAAGATCCACAGATGACGCAATCTCTATTTCCCTCCACACTGCCTTCTCCCACCTGGACAAGAGGAACACCTATGTGAGAATGCTGTTCATTGGCTACTTCTCAGCATTTAAGACCATAGTGCCCTCCAAGGTCATCACTAAGCTAAGGACCCTGGGACTCAACACCTCCCTCTACAACTGGATCCTGGACTTCCTGACGGGCCGTCCCCAGATGGGGAAGGTAGTCAACAACACATCCACCATGCTGACCCTCAACATGAGGGCCCCTGAGGGGTGTGTGCTAAGTCCCCTCCTGTACTCCCTGTTCCCCCACAGCTGTCTGGCCATGCACAACTCCAACACCATTATTACATTTCCTGACAACACGACGGTGGTAGGATTGATCACCGACCGCGATAAGACAGCCTACAGGGAGGAGGTTAGAGACCTGGCAGTTTGATACCAGGACAACATCCTCTCCTTTAACGTCAGCAAGACAAAGGAGCTGATTGTGGACTACCGGAAATGGAGACCAGAGCACGCCCCCATTCACATCGACAGGGCTGTAGTGTCCAAATCACTAAGGATCTATCCATGGTCCACACATACCAGCACAGTCGGGAAGAGGGCACGACAATGCCTCTTCCCCATAAGGAGGTAGATAATATTTGGCATGGGCCCTCAGATCCTCAAAAAAGTTCTACAGCTGCACCATTGGGAGCATCTTGACTGGCTGCATCACCGCTTGGTACGGCAACAGCTTGGCATCCGACCGCAAGTATCAAGGCACAAGGCAAGACCCAAATGCAGACACAGGAGGCAGATGATTGGAGTCTTACAATGTTTATTAATCCAAAGGGATAGGGAAGAGAATGGTCGTGGACAGGCAAAAAGGTAAAAACCAGATCAGAGTCCAGGAGGTACAGAGTGGCAGACAGGCTCGTGGTCAAGGCAGGCAGAATGGTCGGGCAGGCGGGTACAAAGTCCAGAAACAGGCAAGGGTCAAAACCGGGACGACTAGAAAAAAAGACAAAGCAAAAAGCAGGAGAACAGGAAAAACCGCTGGTTGACTTGGAAACATACAAGACGAACTGGCACAGAGAGACAGGAAACACAGGGATAAATACACTGGGGAAAATAAGCGACACCTGGAGGGGGTGGAGACAATAACAGGAACAGATCAGGGCTTGACAGCAAGACGCTACACAGGGTAGTGTATACAGCCCAGTACAACACTGGGGCCGAGCTCCCTGCCATCCAGGACCGCTATACCAGGCGGTGCCAGAGAAAAGCCCAACAAATTTCTCAAAGACTCCAGCCACCCAAGTCATAGACTGTTCTCTCTGCTACCTCACGGGAAGCGTTACTGATGCACCAAGTCTGGAACCAACAGGACCCTGAACAACTTCTACCCCCAAAGCCACAAGACTGATAAATAGTTAGTTAAATAGTTAACCAAATAGCTACCCGGACTATCTGCATTGACCATTTTTCCACTAACTTTGTTAACTCATCACATATGCTGCTAGTGTTTATTATCCATCCTGTTGCCTAGTCACTTTACCCCTACCTATATGTACATATTTACCTCAATTACCTCGTACCCCTGCACATCGACTCAGTTCTGGTACTCTGTGTATATAGCCATGTTATTACCTGGTACCCCTCCACATTGACTCAGTACTGGTACTCCCTGTATATAGTCATGTTATTACCTGATACTTATTACCTGGTGTTATTACCTGGTACTCCCTGTATATAGCCATGTTAATACCTGGTACTCCCTGTATATAGCCATGTTATTACCTGGTACTCCCTGTATATAGCCATGTTATTACCTGGTACTCCCTGTATATAGCCATGTTATTACCTGGTACTCCCTGTATATAGCCATGTTATTACCTGGTACTCCCTGTATATAGCCATGTTATTACCTGGTACTCCCTGTATATAACCATGTTATTACCTGGTACTCCCTGTATATAACCATGTTATTACCTGGTACTCCCTGTCTATAGCCATGTTATTACCTGGTACTAACTGTCTATAGCCATGTTATTACCTGGTACTCCCTGTCTATAGCCATGTTATTACCTGGTACTCCCTGTATATAGCCATGTTATTACCTGGTACTCCCTGTATATAGCCATGTTATTACCTGGTACTCCCTGTATATAGCCATGTTAATACCTGGTACTCCCTGTATATAGCCATGTTATTACCTGGTACTCCCTGTATATAGCCATGTTATTACCTGGTACTCCCTGTCTATAGCCATGTTAATACCTGGTACTCCCTGTATATAGCCATGTTATTACCTGGTACTCCCTGTCTATAGCCATGTTATTACCTGGTACTTCCTGTATATAGCCATGTTATTACCTGGTACTCCCTGTATATAGCCATGTTATTACCTGGTACTCCCTGTCTATAGCCATGTTATTACCTGGTACTCCCTGTCTATAGCCATGTTATTACCTGGTACTCCCTGTATATAGCCATGTTATTACCTGGTACTCCCTGTCTATAGCCATGTTATTACCTGGTACTCCCTGTATATAGCCATGTTATTACCTGGTACTCCCTGTATATAGCCATGTTATTACCTGGTACTCCCTGTATATAGCCATGTTATTACCTGGTACTCCCTGTATATAGCCATGCAATAAATGGACTTTGGAACAATGGTTTCCGTCAGCCACAATGGTGGTCATGACGGTAGATAGAAAACCAAAATGACATTCATTTTCATATTCTATCTACCGTCATGACCACCATTGTGGCTGACGGAAACCATTGTTCCAAAGTCCATTTATTGCATGTTTAATGTTCTGAGGCCGGTTCTCCATAGTGAGAGGACAAAATAATTTGGTCTGTTGCCTAAGATTTAAAATGGGCGTGAGGGGTCGTAAAAAAAAAACACATCTTCAGACCCCTAGATCTCTCCTCCTCTGTTGGGGGGTGAGAGATAATCTGTAGGGTTGTGGTCTCCTGTACCCTGACCTGATCAGGACAGTCATGACAGTCCCCCTCTGGTAGGTTCAGCTTAGAAGGATTCTGCATGTTGCAACCCACCATAATAAGGACCATCAGATGTCCTGGTTTGTGGATCATCATAGCAGTCCCCCCCCCCCCCACCCCCTTGGTGGTTCACCCTGGTAGGATTTCTGCAAGCTGTGGATCACCACCAGAATGGACCTGAGAGGTCCGGCAGTGGCTCTGTGTTCCGGTCCGTCGTCCGGTTATCCCGGCTAGTGGACCTAGGCAGTAACTTGGCAGATGTTAATAACGCACAACACTCAGGCAATACATCATTATATTTCCTCCCCAAACGAGCGGCGTTGTGGCTCTACTGCTTCCTAAGTGTCAAAGGAAATGAAACGCAAAAAATACATGGAATAAAAACATAAAAGTATACAAAATGTGTCTACCACACCTTAATCATCTAATATGGACTATGTTCTATATATGTCCAAGGTCTTGGCTAAATGACTCTATCATGGCATTGTCTCTAATGTCATGTCTAGGGTGATCCTATTTGAAGGTGGGTAGTTAAGACACTTGGAAAAATGTGGCCCCTGAAGGCCAAAGCTTACATCGGGGACATTACTGGGCTGACCTAGCGAGTTCGGGAGAAGAGGCTGGGAATGGGCCCCCTGAGGGGGTTTCAGGATCCATTGCCAAACTTTCCAAAAATCGGGATCGCTTCCGTCCCACGGGGGATCCTAGTATAAGACCTCATTAGGTCTTCCATTGCACGTGTGCGCCTGTGCACGTAGTAGGTGCACACACCAAGGGAAATAAGAGCCAGGATCATGGTAACAGTCAGGATACTGTCCGGCGCCCTTAAGAGCGGCAGTTCGGGACGAGGTTATGGTTAAAATAAGAATAGCTGACAAATGCACCCAAATGTTTTTTTCTCTCGTGTACTTTCTCTTTTTCTCTCTCTTTTAAATCCCCATTTTGGGTAACATCAGAGTGTGTTGGCCCGTTATGCTAAGTTCTAATCAACAGCCTAGACTGTGTTTTTGTGTATGTGTATTTTTTATTATCATTTTAGCTTTCTAGTAAATAAATAATCAGCTAAAATTGGTGTGGTACGAACTCATTGGTGGGACCCGGGTCCGTGCAGATTCCCGGATTATGCGACGTTCAGAATGAGACTGTAGAGGAAATTGATTAATTAGCGACTGTTGTAAAATCAATATTCTGATATTCTTTGAGCTAATTTGGGAAATAGAAACTCAATAAAACTAATTTTCCCAAGTTGCCCCCAGGTTAATGAGTTAATAATTGCCTGATTCATTTAATCACGTAATTATAAACCGTTAATCATTCGATGAGCAGCAGTCGTCTCATTAACTAATAAAACGTCACAACATATGGTACCCCTCCACATTGACTCAGTACTGGTACTCCCTGTATATAGCCATGTTATTACCTGGTACCCCTCCACATTGACTCGGTACTGGTACTCCCTGTATATAGCCATGTTATTACCTGGTACCCCTCCACATTGACTCAGTACTGGTACTCCCTGTATATAGCCATGTTATTACCTGGTACCCCTCCACATTGACTCAGTACTGGTACTCCCTGTATATAGCCATGTTATTACCTGGTACTCCCTGTATATAGCCATGTTATTACCTGGTACTTCCTGTATATAGCCATGTTATTACCTGGTACTCCCTGTCTATAGCCATGTTATTACCTGGTACTCCCTGTATATAGCCATGTTATTACCTGGTACTCCCTGTATATAGCCATGTTATTACCTGGTACTCCCTGTATATAGCCATGTTATTACCTGTTTTTTGGGGAAGGAACCGTATTAAAGCATTTCACTGTTAGTTTACACCTGCTGTTTACGAAATGTGACAAATACACATTTAGTTGATTGGATTTGAAAAGTGACCAAAACCAGGTAGTACAGTAACTCTCTAACATGCGTTATATCAGATAGTACAGTCTTCGTCCCCAAATGGCACCCTATTCCCTACATAGTGCACTGCTTCTGACTGGGGCCCATAGGGCATAGGGTGCCTTTTAAGGATGTACCCAGTGAGTGTGTCATTTCATTAATATTCATGGGAACTGTGACTTTAAATAAATAAATAAACTCTGGACAGGCTAAGCCTTAAAACTGTAATCATCCCTATTCCCGGACACCATTCCTGTTGTCTGTGCAGAAGGGAAAGACTTGAGTGTCGCGCGGCTGAAGGGGAAGGATTTGAGTGTCGCGCGGCTGAGGGGGAAGGATTTGAGTGTCGCGCGGCTGAGGGGGAAAGAATTGAGTGTCGCGTGGATGAGTCCTTTACCCTGAAAATTTCCTCCAGGCTCTTCAACTGACTTCCTCCTTGTCCTGCCCTGTGCAGAGAACTGTTATAGACTGACTGGAGACACAGAGAACTGTTATAGACTATCTGACTGGAGACACAGAGAACTGTTATAGACTATCTGACTGGAGACACAGAGAACTGTTATAGACTGACTGGAGACACAGAGAACTGTTATAGACTGACTGGAGACACAGAGAACTGTTATAGACTATCTGACTGGAGACACAGAGAACTGTTATAGACTATCTGACTGGAGACACAGAGAACTGTTATAGACTATCAGACTGGAGACACAGAGAACTGTTATAGACTGACTGGAGACACAGAGAACTGTTATAGACTGACTGGAGACACAGAGAACTGTTATAGACTGACTGGAGACACAGAGAACTGTTATAGACTGACTGGAGACACAGAGAACTGTTATAGACTATCTGACTGGAGACACAGAGAACTGTTACAGACTGACTGGAGACACAGAGAACTGTTATAGACTGACTGGAGACACAGAGAACTGTTATAGACTGACTGGAGACACAGAGAACTGTTATAGACTGACTGGAGACACAGAGAACTGTTATAGACTATCTGACTGGAGACACAGAGAACTGTTATAGACTATCTGACTGGAGACACAGAGAACTGTTATAGACTATCTGACTGGGAGACACAGAGAACTGTTATAGACTATCTGACTGGAGACACAGAGAACTGTTATAGACTGACTGGAGACACAGAGAACTGTTATAGACTATCTGACTGGAGACACAGAGAACTGTTATAGACTGACTGGAGACACAGAGAACTGTTATAGACTATCTGACTGGAGACACAGAGAACTGTTATAGACTATCTGACTGGAGACACAGAGAACTGTTATAGACTATCTGACTGGAGACACAGAGAACTGTTATAGACTATCTGACTGGAGACACAGAGAACTGTTATAGACTATCTGACTGGAGACACAGAGAACTGTTATAGACTGACTGGAGACACAGAGAACTGTTATAGACTGACTGGAGACACAGAGAACTGTTATAGACTGACTGGAGACACAGAGAACTGTTATAGACTGACTGGAGACACAGAGAACTGTTATAGACTATCTGACTGGAGACACAGAGAACTGTTACAGACTGACTGGAGACACAGAGAACTGTTATAGACTGACTGGAGACACAGAGAACTGTTATAGACTGACTGGAGACACAGAGAACTGTTATAGACTGACTGGAGACACAGAGAACTGTTATAGACTGACTGGAGACACAGAGAACTGTTATAGACTATCTGACTGGAGACACAGAGAACTGTTATAGACTATCTGACTGGAGACACAGAGAACTGTTATAGACTATCTGACTGGAGACACAGAGAACTGTTATAGACTATCTGACTGGAGACACAGAGAACTGTTATAGACTGACTGGAGACACAGAGAACTGTTATAGACTATCTGACTGGAGACACAGAGAACTGTTATAGACTATCTGACTGGAGACACAGAGAACTGTTATAGACTATCTGACTGGAGACACAGAGAACTGTTATAGACTGACTGGAGACACAGAGAACTGTTATAGACTGACTGGAGACACAGAGAACTTTTATAGACTATCTGACTGGAGACACAGAGAACTGTTATAGACTATCTGACTGGAGACACAGAGAACTGTTATAGACTGACTGGAGACACAGAGAACTGTTATAGACTGACTGGAGACACAGAGAACTGTTATAGACTGACTGGAGACACAGAGAACTGTTATAGACTATCTGACTGGAGACACAGAGAACTGTTACAGACTGACTGGAGACACAGAGAACTGTTATAGACTGACTGGAGACACAGAGAACTGTTATAGACTGACTGGAGACACAGAGAACTGTTATAGACTGACTGGAGACACAGAGAACTGTTATAGACTATCTGACTGGAGACACAGAGAACTGTTATAGACTATCTGACTGGACACACAGAGTACTGTTATAGACTGACTGGAGACACAGAGAACTGTTATAGACTGACTGGAGACACAGAGAACTGTTATAGACTGACTGGAGACACAGAGAACTGTTATAGACTGACTGGAGACACAGAGAACTGTTATAGACTATCTGACTGGAGACACAGAGAACTGTTATAGACTATCTGACTGGAGACACAGAGAACTGTTATAGACTGACTGGAGACACAGAGAACTGTTATAGACTATCTGACTGGAGACACAGAGAACTGTTATAGACTGACTGGAGACACAGAGAACTGTTATAGACTGACTGGAGACACAGAGAACTGTTTTAGACTATCTGATAGAGACACAGAGAACTGTTATAGACTATCTGACTGGAGACACAGAGAACTGTTATAGACTGACTGGAGACACAGAGAACTGTTATAGACTGACTGGAGACACAGAGAACTGTTATAGACTATCTGACTGGAGACACAGAGAACTGTTATAGACTGACTGGAGACACAGAGAACTGTTATAGACTGACTGGAGACACAGAGAACTGTTATAGACTGACTGGAGACACAGAGAACTGTTATAGACTATCTGACTGGAGACACAGAGAACTGTTATAGACTATCTGACTGGAGACACAGAGAACTGTTATAGACTATCAGACTGGAGACACAGAGAACTGTTATAGACTGACTGGAGACACAGAGAACTGTTATAGACTGACTGGAGACACAGAGAACTGTTATAGACTGACTGGAGACACAGAGAACTGTTATAGACTGACTGGAGACACAGAGAACTGTTATAGACTATCTGACTGGAGACACAGAGAACTGTTACAGACTGACTGGAGACACAGAGAACTGTTATAGACTGACTGGAGACACAGAGAACTGTTATAGACTGACTGGAGACACAGAGAACTGTTATAGACTGACTGGAGACACAGAGAACTGTTATAGACTATCTGACTGGAGACACAGAGAACTGTTATAGACTATCTGACTGGAGACACAGAGAACTGTTATAGACTATCTGACTGGAGACACAGAGAACTGTTATAGACTATCTGACTGGAGACACAGAGAACTGTTATAGACTGACTGGAGACACAGAGAACTGTTATAGACTATCTGACTGGAGACACAGAGAACTGTTATAGACTGACTGGAGACACAGAGAACTGTTATAGACTATCTGACTGGAGACACAGAGAACTGTTATAGACTATCTGACTGGAGACACAGAGAACTGTTATAGACTATCTGACTGGAGACACAGAGAACTGTTATAGACTATCTGACTGGAGACACAGAGAACTGTTATAGACTATCTGACTGGAGACACAGAGAACTGTTATAGACTGACTGGAGACACAGAGAACTGTTATAGACTGACTGGAGACACAGAGAACTGTTATAGACTGACTGGAGACACAGAGAACTGTTATAGACTGACTGGAGACACAGAGAACTGTTATAGACTATCTGACTGGAGACACAGAGAACTGTTACAGACTGACTGGAGACACAGAGAACTGTTATAGACTGACTGGAGACACAGAGAACTGTTATAGACTGAC
Source organism: Salmo trutta (assembly GCF_901001165.1). NCBI lineage: Eukaryota > Metazoa > Chordata > Actinopteri > Salmoniformes > Salmonidae > Salmo > Salmo trutta. The sequence continues at coordinate 196,442 of NW_021823456.1, forward strand.
TGGAGACACAGAGAACTGTTATAGACTGACTGGAGACACAGAGAACTGTTATAGACTGACTGGAGACACAGAGAACTGTTATAGACTATCTGACTGGAGACACAGAGAACTGTTATAGACTATCTGACTGGAGACACAGAGAACTGTTATAGACTATCTGACTGGAGACACAGAGAACTGTTATAGACTATCTGACTGGAGACACAGAGAACTGTTATAGACTATCTGACTGGAGACACAGAGAACTGTTATAGACTGACTGGAGACACAGAGAACTGTTATAGACTATCTGACTGGAGACACAGAGAACTGTTATAGACTATCTGACTGGAGACACAGAGAACTGTTATAGACTATCTGACTGGAGACACAGAGAACTGTTATAGACTGACTGGAGACACAGAGAACTGTTATAGACTGACTGGAGACACAGAGAACTTTTATAGACTATCTGACTGGAGACACAGAGAACTGTTATAGACTATCTGACTGGAGACACAGAGAACTGTTATAGACTGACTGGAGACACAGAGAACTGTTATAGACTGACTGGAGACACAGAGAACTGTTATAGACTGACTGGAGACACAGAGAACTGTTATAGACTATCTGACTGGAGACACAGAGAACTGTTACAGACTGACTGGAGACACAGAGAACTGTTATAGACTGACTGGAGACACAGAGAACTGTTATAGACTGACTGGAGACACAGAGAACTGTTATAGACTGACTGGAGACACAGAGAACTGTTATAGACTATCTGACTGGAGACACAGAGAACTGTTATAGACTATCTGACTGGACACACAGAGTACTGTTATAGACTGACTGGAGACACAGAGAACTGTTATAGACTGACTGGAGACACAGAGAACTGTTATAGACTGACTGGAGACACAGAGAACTGTTATAGACTGACTGGAGACACAGAGAACTGTTATAGACTATCTGACTGGAGACACAGAGAACTGTTATAGACTATCTGACTGGACACACAGAGAACTGTTATAGACTGACTGGAGACACAGAGAACTGTTATAGACTATCTGACTGGAGACACAGAGAACTGTTATAGACTGACTGGAGACACAGAGAACTGTTATAGACTGACTGGAGACACAGAGAACTGTTTTAGACTATCTGATAGAGACACAGAGAACTGTTATAGACTATCTGACTGGAGACACAGAGAACTGTTATAGACTGACTGGAGACACAGAGAACTGTTATAGACTGACTGGAGACACAGAGAACTGTTATAGACTATCTGACTGGAGACACAGAGAACTGTTATAGACTGACTGGAGACACAGAGAACTGTTATAGACTGACTGGAGACACAGAGAACTGTTATAGACTGACTGGAGACACAGAGAACTGTTATAGACTGACTGGAGACACAGAGAACTGTTATAGACTATCTGACTGGAGACACAGAGTACTGTTATAGACTGACTGGAGACACAGAGAACTGTTATAGACTGACTGGAGACACAGAGAACTGTTATAGACTGACTGGAGACACAGAACTGTTATAGACTGACTGGAGACACAGAGAACTGTTATAGACTATCTGACTGGAGACACAGAGAACTGTTATAGACTATCTGACTGGAGACACAGAGAACTGTTATAGACTGACTGGAGACACAGAGAACTGTTATAGACTGACTGGAGACACAGAGAACTGTTATAGACTATCTGATAGAGACACAGAGAACTGTTATAGACTATCTGACTGGAGACACAGAGAACTGTTATAGACTGACTGGAGACACAGAGAACTGTTATATACTGCCTGGAGACACAGAGAACTGTTATAGACTATTTGACTGGAGACACAGAGAACTGTTATAGACTGACTGGAGACACAGAGAACTGTTATAGACTGACTGGAGACACAGAGAACTGTTATAGACTATCTGACTGGAGACACAGAGAACTGTTATAGACTATCTGACTGGAGACACAGAGAACTGTTATAGACTGACTGGAGACACAGAGAACTGTTATAGACTATCTGACTGGAGACACAGAGAACTGTTATAGACTATCTGACTGGAGACACAGAGAACTGTTATAGACTGACTGGAGACACAGAGAACTGTTATAGACTATCTGACTGGAGACACAGAGAACTGTTATAGACTATCTGACTGGAGACACAGAGAACTGTTATAGACTATCTGACTGGAGACACAGAGAACTGTTATAGACTATCTGACTGGAGACACAGAGAACTGTTATAGACTGACTGGAGACACAGAGAACTGTTATAGACTATCTGATAGAGACACAGAGAACTGTTATAGACTATCTGACTGGAGACACAGAGAACTGTTATAGACTGACTGGAGACACAGAGAACTGTTATAGACTATCTGACTGGAGACAGAGTTGTTGGAGGAAGGGGGAGAGAGGGAGGGAGTATGGAAGGATGGAGGAAAGAAGAGATGGAGGGTGGGGTTTGTCAGTTTTGGATAGAGGGATGGAGGAGGGAAAGAGGGTGGGGTGGGGTTGGGTATCTTCAACTCCCAGCTTCCTTTGCCAGTGGTGGCCTGAGGTCCTGAGGTTGTGTTGCTACCAGTGACCAGGCAGCTCCATGGAAACAGCGAGGCGTCGATTAGGGAAGTCAGAATGAAGGATGGAAAGATGGAGTGTGGGGTCGGTCAACTTCCTTTGCCGGGGGGGGTGGCCTGAGGTTGTGTTGCCGCTAGCGACCAGCTCCATGGAGACAGCGAGGCGAGGCGTGGATTAGAGAACGCGGTGGTGTGTTGCTACAGATTTCCTACTTCATTTCCTGCTCCAGCTACTTAAATATTTTCTCTGCTCTATATCTGTCCTCTTACTGGAGGATAATCCCCCATGTTTCCTTTCCTGCTGAAAATAGACCTTTCTCCTTCGAACTTCATTTTTTACTAAAATGGAGGGAGGATTCTACCACCTCTCCTCTACATGGAGGTCAGTGGATGGAGGATTCTACCACCTCTCCTCTACATGGAGGTCAGTGGATGGAGGTTTCTACCACCTCTCCTCTACATGGAGGTCAGTGGATGGAGGAATCTACCACCTCTCCTCTACATGGAGGTCAGTGGATGGAGGGAGGATTCTACCACCTCTGGGTTCTGGTCTATAGTAGTGCACTATATAGGGAATAGGGCTATGGTCTAATGTAGTGTACTATATAGGGAATAGGGCTATTGTCTAATGTAGTGTACTATATAGGGAATAGGGCTCTGGTCTATAGTAGTGTACTATATAGGGAATAGTGCTCTGGTCTATAGTAGTGTACTATATAGGGAATAGGGCTATGGTCTAATGTAGTGTACTATATAGGGAATAGGGCTATGGTCTAATGTAGTGTACTATATAGGGAATAGGGCTCTGGTCTATAGTAGTGTACTATATAGGGAATAGGGCTCTGGTCTATAGTAGTGTACTATATAGGGAATAGGGCTATGGTCTAATGTAGTGTACTATATAGGGAATAGGGCTATGGTCTAATGTAGTGTACTATATAGGGAATAGGGCTATGGTCTAATGTAGTGTACTATATAGGGAATAGGGCTCTGGTCTATAGTAGTGTACTATATAGGGAATAGGGCTCTGGTCTATAGTAGTGTACTATATAGGGAATAGGGCTCTGGTCTATAGTAGTGTACTATATAGGGAATAGGGCTCTGGTCTAAAGTAGTGCACTATATAGGTAATAGGGCTCTGGTCTAAAGTAGTGTACTATATAGGGAATAGGGTGCCATTTGGGATTCACACCGAGTGTTAAGTGTTTGCTTTTCTCAGCCTTTCACTTTCTCTCTTCGTCTCTCCCGCTCTCTGTCATATCAAGTCCTTCAGCGCCCACGCGGGGCATTAGACCTTCCGTGCTTCTGCTGATTGGTTAAATGATGCAGGGCGGAGAGAGCTGACCGTGTGCGACACCTGTCATTGCGTTGCCGGTGGCGATACAACAGAATGGCGGGTGGGAGGCTGTCGAGGTCAGGCGATCTGCTGGAACCAATGTTTGAGAACGTCACCTCTTCTCCTCTCTCACTGCCTGAGATACAATCTGACAGGGATTATCTTCTCCTCTCTCACTGCCTGAGATACAATCTGACAGGGATTATCTTCTCCTCTCTCACTGCCTGAGATACAATCTGACTGGGATTATTTTCTCCTCTCTCAGTGCCTGAGATACAATCTGACTGGGATTATCTTCTCCTCTCTCAGTGCCTGAGATACAATCTGACTGGGATTATCTTCTCCTCTCTCACTGCCTGAGATACAATCTGACCTGGATTAAAGCCACACTCTGGGAGATGTGCAGACCATCAAAGAGGTGGATAGTCTTATATACAGTAGTGTCTGTTGTCCAACTCACTTTTTAACACAGTGTGTGTCAACCACAGCACAGTGTAATCATGTCTCTGAATCTATCGCGTTGTTATTCACAACATGTTGCAACTCTGTGTCGTCCGGCAAAAATCCTGTAAATAATTGTCAAGCAATTGTCTTGTGCTGTCTGTGTTGTGGTCTGACCTGGAAGGAGAGATGACCTTGTGGTCTGACCTGGAAAGAGAGATGACCTTGTGGTCTGACCTGGAAGGAGAGATGACCTTGTGGTCTGACCTGGAAAGAGAGATGACCTTGTGGTCTGACCTGGAAGGAGAGATGACCTTGTGGTCTGACCTGGAAGGAGAGATGACCTTGTGGTCTTACCTGGAATGAGATATGACCTTGTGGTCTGACCTGGCAGGAGAGATGACCTTGTGGTTTGACCTGGAAGGAGAGATGATGACCTTGTGGTCTGACCTGGAAAGAGAGATGACCTTGTGGTCTGACCTGGAAGGAGAGATGATGACCTTGTGGTCTGACCTGGAAGGAGAGATGATGACCTTGTGGTCTGACCTGGAAGGAGAGATGACCTTGTGGTCTGACCTGGAAGGAGAGATGACCTCGGCTGCTAGTCTCTACGTCGGCCACGTGCTCAGTGCTGATAAGGAATTGGACGGCAGAGAGACAGACCTGACTAACAGGCTCTCCTCTCACCAGGCCGGTGTTTATAAACCTTCTGCATATAACAGAGCAGGAGACAGACACATACTATTTTACCATTTATATCCTAGGAATGAGACGGCGTGAGTGTGTGTGTGTGTGTGTATAGGAACACTCTGTTCCCCTCTTATCTCTCAGAGTCACCGTGTACCAGAGTCTCCGTCGCTCCCTTTACAAAACACACTTTAATTAAAGTTTCAGCGTTTTCAATAGCAGAGCTTAAAAGGAAAAGTCAGAGGGTAACAGGCTGATAACCAAATGGCACCCTATTCCCTTTATAGTGCACTACATTACACCAGGGCCCAACCTATTCCCTATATAGTGCACTACTTTAGACCAGGACCCACCCTATTCCCTTTATAGTGCACTATATTAGACCAGGGTCCACCCATAGGTGTCTACTTACAGTGTAGGGTGCCAGTGCCCTTAGGGGTCTGTTCTAAAGTAGTGCACTATATATGGAATAGGGTGCCATTTGGGACTGAGAGAAGCAGTAATATATTGGCTCTATTTTAGTCCAGCCTCAGCCTGAGGAGAACTACAGTGAGGGGAAAAGTATTTGATCCCATGCTGTATTTGATCCCCTGCTGTATTTGATCCCCTTTGTACGTTTGCCCACTGACAAAGAAATGATCAGTCTATAATTTTAATGGTAGGTTTATTTGAACAGTGAGAGACAGAATAACAACAACAAAAATCCTGAAAAACGCATGTCAAAAAATGTTATAAATTGATTTGCATTTTAATGAGGGAAATAAGTATTTGACCCCTCTGCAAAACATGACTTAGTACTTGGTGGCAAAACCCTTGTTGGCAATCACAGAGGTCAGACGTTTCTTGTAGTTGGCCACTAGGTTTGCACACATCTCAGGAGGGATTTTGTCCCACTCCTTTTTGCAGATCTTCTCCAAGTCATTAAGGTTTCGAGGCTGACGTTTGGCAACTCGAACCTTCAGCTCCCTCCACAGATTTTTATGGGATTAAGGTCTGGAGACTGCCTAGGCCACTCCAGGACCTTAATGTGCTTCTTCTTGAGCCACTCCTTTGTTGCCTTGGCCGTGTGTTTTGGGTCATTGTCATGCTGGAATACCCATCCACGACCCATTTTCAATGCCCTGGCTGAGGGAAGAAGGTTCTCACCCAAGATTTGACGGTACATGGCCCCGTACATCATCCCTTTGATGCGGTGAAGTTGTCCTGTCCCCTTAGCAGAAAAACACCCCCAAAGCATAATGTTTCCACCTCCATGTTTGACAGTGGGGATGGTTATCTTGGGGTCATAGGCAGCATTCCTCCTCCTCCAAACACGGCGAGTTGAGTTGATGCAAAGGAGCTCCATTTTGGTCTCATCTGACCATAACACTTTCACACAGTTGTCCTCTGAATCATTCAGATGTTCATTTGGCAAACTTCAGACAGGCATGTATATGTATTCTTGAGCAGGGGGACCATGCGGGCGCTGCAGGATTTCAGTCCTTCACGGCGTAGTGTGTTACCAATTGTTTTCTTGGTGACTATGGTCCCAGCTGCCTTGAGATCATTGACAAGATCCTCCAGTGTAGTTCTGGGCTGATTCCTCACCGTTCTCATGATCATTGCAGCTCCACGAGGTGAGATCTTGCATGGAGCCCCAGGCCGAGGGAGATTGACAGTTCTTTTGTGTTTCTTCCATTTGCGAATAATCGCACCAACTGTTGTCACCTTCTCACCAAGCTGCTTGGCGATGGTCTTGTAGCCCATTCCAGCCTTGTGTAGGTCCACAATCTTGTCCCTGACATCCTTGGAGAGCCCTTTGGTCTTGGCCATGGTGGAGAGTTTGGAATCTGATTGATTGATTGCTTCTGTGGACAGGTGTCCTTTACACAGGTAACAAACTGAGATTAGGAGCACTCCCTTTAAGAGTGTGCTCCTAATCTCAGCTCGTTACCTGTATAAAAGACACCTGGGAGCCAGAAAACTTTCTGATTGAGAGGGGTAAAATACTTATTTCCCTCATTAAAATGCAAATCAATTTATAACATTTTTGACATGCGTTTTTCTGGATTTGTTGTTGTTGTTATTCTGTCTCTCACTGTTCAAATAAACCTACCATTAAAATTATAGACTGATCATTTATTTGTCAGTGGGCAAACGTACAAAATCAGCAGGGGATCAAATACTTTTTTCCCTCACTGTAATTGTTGACTTGGTCAGGACAGTTTGACCCATGTTAAATATGTTTCCTTGGTCAGGACAGTTAGGCCCATGTTAAATATATTGACTTGGTCAGGACAGTTTGACCCATGTTAAATATGTTTCCTTGGTCAGGACAGTTTGACCCATGTTAAATATGTTTCCTTGGTCAGGACAGTTTGGCCCATGTTAAATATATTGACTTGGTCAGGACAGTTTGGCCCATGTTAAATATATTTCCTTCGTCGGGACAGTTTGGCCTATTTTAAATATATTGACTTGGTCAGGACAGTTTGGCCCATGTTAAATATATTTCCTTCGTCGGGACAGTTTGACCCATGTTAAATATGTTTCCTTGGTCAGGACAGTTTGACCCGTGTTAAATATGTTGACAGTTTGACCCGTGTTAAATATGTTGACAGTTTGACCCGTGTTAAATATGTTGACAGTTTGACCCGTGTTAAATATGTTTCCTTGGTCAGGACAGTTTGACCCGTGTTAAATATGTTGACAGTTTGACCCGTGTTAAATATGTTTCCTTGGTCAGGACAGTTTGACCCGTGTTAAATATGTTGACAGTTTGACCCGTGTTAAATATGTTGACAGTTTGACCCGTGTTAAATATGCTGACAGTTTGACCCGTGTTATAACCCCATAGAGCTCTGGTCAACAGCTCCATTTAGGGAGGACGGTGAATACCTGGATGTATTCAGGTTGGCAGAAGCAGCTGAACCAGTCAACTGTGGTTTGTCCTGTCCCCTTAGCAGAAAAACACCCCCAAAGCATAATGTTTCCACCTCCATGTTTGACAGTGGGGATGGTTATCTTGGGGTCATAGGCAGCATTCCTCCTCCTCCAAACACGGCGAGTTGAGTTGACTGTCCTGACCAAGGAAACATATTTAACACGGGTCAAACTGTCAACATATTTAACACGGGTCAAACTGTCCTGACCAAGGAAACATATTTAACACGGGTCAAACTGTCAACATATTTAACACGGGTCAAACTGTCAACATATTTAACACGGGTTGATCTCCACTGACGTGTGTGTGTGTGTGTGTGTGTGTGTGTGTGTGTGTGTGTGTGTGTGTGTGTGTGTGTGTGTGTGTGTGTGTGTGTGTGTGTGTGTGTGTGTGTGTGTGTGTGTGTGTGTGTAGTTTGAAGCGATGACGAGCTCCTCATCTCTCCGTATGACATCAAGCTCTTTGATTCTGGAAACTTCTCTTCTGCCACTAGCATCTGCCCTAAATACTCTGATTCCAACCTTCACCAGCTTAATATACGACACCATTGTGTTTCTATTCCTATTGTGTGTGTGTGTGTGTGTGTGTGTGTGTGTGTGTGTGTGTGTGTGTGTGTGTGTGTGTGTGTGTGTGTGTGTGTGTGTGTGTGTGTGTGTGTGTGTGTGTGTGTGTGTGTGTGTGTGTGTGTGTGTGTGTGTGTGTCTGTGTGTGTCTGTGCGTGTGTGTGTGAGACCTAAACAACACAGCATAATAGCAACACATGACAACAACACAGTAGCAACACAACATGGTAGCAGCACAAAACATTGTTAGGCACAGACAACAGCATGAAGGGCAAGAAGGTAGAGACAACAATACTTCACGTGAACCAGCCACAACTGTCAGTAAGAGTGTCCACGATTGAGTCTTTGAATGAAGAGATGGAGATAAAACTGTGAGTGTTTGTTGCAGCTCGTTCCAGTCGCTGGCTGCAGCGAACTGAAAAGAGGAGCGACCCAGGGATGTGTGTGCTTTGGGGACCTTTAACAGAATGTGACTGGCAGAACAGGTGTTGTATGTGGAGGATGAGGGCTGCAGTAGATATCTCAGATAGGGGGGAGTGAGGCCTAAGAGGGTTTTATAAATAAGCATCAACCAGTCTATAGAGTGCAGTGCTGTGTCCTATAAGGAGCATTGGTGGCAAATCTTACAACAAGCTGCCTGACCGGTTAATACCAGTCCTTACAACAAGCTGCCTGACTAGTTAATACCAGTCCTTACAACAAGCTGCCTGACTAGTTAATACCAGTCCTTACAACAAGCTGCCTGACTAGTTAATACCAGTCCTGACAACAAGCTGCCTGACTAGTTAATACCAGTCCTTACAACAAGCTGCCTGACTAGTTAATACCAGTCCTGACAACAAGCTGCCTGACTAGTTAACACCAGTCCTGACAACAAGCTGCCTGACTAGTTAATACCAGTCCTGACAACAAGCTGCCTGACTAGTTAATACCAGTCCTGACAACAAGCTGCCTGACTAGTTAATACCAGTCCTGACAACAAGCTGCCTGACTAGTTAATACCAGTCCTTACAACAAGCTGCCTGACTGTTAATACCAGTCCCGACAACAAGCTGCCTGACTAGTTAATACCAGTCCTGACAACAAGCTGCCTGACCAGTTAATACCAGTCCCTAATAATTGTAGTATTTTTAAATACATGCCAATACTTTCCAAGTGTATTTCCACATACACTCCAACATTAAACGACTTGTGTTTTCAAATAAAAACTGTCCGTCTTTGAAAGCAGGTCTGGTGCTTTCATTATCTCAGCACCAATAAAAACTGTCCAACTGTCTTTGAAAGCAGGTCTGGTGCTTTCATTATCTCGGCACCAATAAAAACTGTCCAACTGTCTTTGAAAGCAGGTCTGGTGCTTTCATTATCTCGGCACCAATAAAAACTGTCCAACTGTCTTTGAAAGCAGGTCTGGTGCTTTCATTATCTCGGCACCAATAAAAACTGTCCGTCTTTGAAAGCAGGTCTGGTGCTTTCATTATCTCGGCACCAATAAAAACTGTCCGTCTTTGAAAGCAGGTCTGGTGTTTTCATTATCTCGGCACCAATAAAAACTGTCCGTCTTTGAAAGCAGGTCTGGTGCTTTCATTATCTCGGCACCAATAAAAACTGTCCGTCTTTGAAAGCAGGTCTGGTGTTTTCATTATCTTTCATTATCTCGGCACCAATAAAAACTGTCCGTCTTTGAAAGCAGGTCTGGTGCTTTCATTATCTCGGCACCAATAAAAACTGTCCGTCTTTGAAAGCAGGTCTGGTGCTTTCATTATCTTTCATTATCTTTCATTATCTTTCATTATCTTTCATTATCTTTCATTATCTTGGCACCAAACCCAATGGTATCATTCAGTGGCCTGTTTGCACCGCAAATGACAGAGGTAGCTCACCACTAGTCTAGCACATTCATCTGCCTCTCTTTCCTGCCTCCTCCTCCTCTCCTCCTCCTCCCTTCCTCCCTCCCTCTCCTCCTCCCCTCCTTCTCTTCCTCCTCTTTCTTCCTCCTCCTCCTCTCCTCCTCCTCCTCCTCCTCTCCTCTCCTCTCCCTCCCATCATCCTCCTCCTCCTCTTCCTCTGCTCCTCTCCTCCTCCTCCTCTCCTCCTCCCCCTCCTCCTCTCCTCTCCCTCCCATCATCCTCCTCCTCCTCCTCTTCCTCTCCTCCTCTCCTCCTCCTCCTCTCCCTCCCCTCCTCCTCCTCCTCTTCCTCTCCTCTGTCTTCCTCCTCCTCTCCTTCTCCTCCCCTCTTCCTCTCCTCCTCCTCCTCCTCTCCTCCACCTTACTACTCCTCCTCCTCCTCTTCCTCTACCTCTGTCTTCCTCCTCCTCTCCCGCCTCCTCTCCTCCCCCCCTCCTCTCCTCCTCCTCCTCTCTATGTGTGAGTCCCTCCATGTTAATGTACTTCTCCATTATTCATTAGTCTCATCTCCACAGCCTAACCTTCCCCTGAACCTGTGTATATTCTGACTCAGACATATGAGTTCTCCCCTTCTCAGCTGGTGTTCTGTGTGGGTGACCAAGTCTACAGTATGCTACAGGCTGCATCACAAATGCCACGCTATCTCCCTATGTGGTGATAGGGATTAGGGTGCCATTTGGGACACCGTCTCAGTCCTGTTTGTACGTGTTGTACTCTTCGCCACCTCTAGGTCGTGTGTTCTGTATGTTTCGTTTTCCTCCATCAGTTCTCTCTGTGTACATTTTATGTTTCAACATTCATCCAGGATAGGCAATATCGTTTCACAGATGGTGGGTAAACAAGTTTAAGATGATGTAAAAGAGGGGAGAGAGAGAGGGAGTGAGAGACAGAGAGAGAGACACAGAGAGAGAGACAGAGACAGATGACCAAAAGAGCTCCTGCATTTTTCAGGATATTTTTACAAAAAGATAGATTTAGAGTTAGATAAACTTGGACATATACAGAATACTACCCTCCACAAAATAACCTTCACTCCAAATCAAAATTCCAAATCTACAAACTGATTTTGGACAAAATTACCTGGAAGGATTCCTACTACCAAAGATTCAAATTTCCAAGCTATACAGCAAATGCTATGGCTGTAAACACCATAAACCTGAAAACACCATCCAATCTGGAACTGAGTGAGTCATGTTAGGTCTGAAGCTATTTTTAAAACCAAGAATAAAAATACATTACAATGATATATTTTACTGTATAAGCCGTTAAATTCTACAACCACCTAAAAAGGAAGTGATTCCCAAACCTTCCATAACAAAGCCATCACCTACAGAGAGATGAACCTGGAGAAGAGTCCCCTAAGCAAGCTGGTCCTGGGGCTCTGTTCACAAACACAAACAGACCCCACAGAGCCCCAGGACAGCAACACAATTAGACCCAACCAAATCATGAGAAAACATAAAATATAATTATTTCCTATGTGTCAAGTAATTAACAAAAAAACAGAGCAAACTGGAATGCTATTTGGCCCTAAACAGAGAGTACACAGTGGCAGAATACCTGACCACTGTGACTGACCCAAACTTAAGGAAAGCTTTGACTATGTACAGACTCAGTGAGCATAGCCTTGCTATTGAGAAAGGCCGCCGTAGGCAGACCTGGCTCTCAAGAGAAGACAGGCTATGTGGACACTGCCAAGAAAATGAGGTGGAAACTGAGCTGCACTTCCTAACCTCCTGCCAAATGTTTGACCTTATTAGAGACACATATTTCCCTCAGATTATACATCCCTACAAATAATTTGAAAACAAATCCAATTTTGATAAACTCCCATATCTACTGGGTGAAATATCACAGTGTTCCATCACAGCAGGATGATTTGTGACCTGTTGCCACAAGAAAAGGTGAAGAACAAACACCATTGTAAATACAACCCATATTTATGTTAATTTATTCTCCCTTTTGTACTTTAACTATTTGCACATAATTACAACACTGTGTATATACATAATGTGACATTTGAAATGTCTTTATTCTTTTGGAACTTTTGTGAGTGTAATGTTTAGTGTCAATTTGTATTGTTTATTTCACTTTTGTTTATTATCTTCTTCGCTTGCATTGACAATGTTAACATATGTTTCCCATGCCAATAAAGCCCCTTAAATTTAATTAAATTAAGAGAGACAGACAGAAACAAACAGACAGAGACAGGGGGAGAGATAGAGAAGAGACAGCTGTTCAGAGGCAGTCACAGTGCTCTCACCCCACCTCTTTCTGACCCCGACCTCTTTCTGACCCCGACCTCTTTCTGACCCGACCTCTTTCTGACCCGACCTCTTTCTGACCCGACCTCTTTCTGACCCGACCTCTTTCTCACCCGACCTCTTTCTGACCCGACCTCTTTCTGACCCGACCTCTTTCTGACCCGACCTCTTCCTGACCCCGACCTCTTTCTGACCCGACCTCTTTCTGACCCGACCTCTTTCTGACCCGACCTCTTCCTGACCCGACCTCTTCCTGACCCCGACCTCTTTCTGACCCGACCTCTTTCTGACCCGACCTCTTTCTGACCCGACCTCTTCCTGACCCGACCTCTTTCTGACCCGACCTCTTTCTGACCCGGCCTCTTTCTGACCCGGCCTCTTTCTGACCCGACCTCTTTCTGACCCCGACCTCTTTCTGACCCGACCTCTTCCTGACCCGACCTCTTCCTGACCCGACCTCTTTCTGACCCGACCTCTTTCTGACCCCGACCTCTTTCTGACCCGACCTCATTCTCACCCAACCTCATTCTCACCCAACCTCATAGGCTAGTCCATTATATGAAACAACCTAAAATAAAAAGCTGCTGCATCACTCCATTATCTCAGTACAGTACATTCTCCCCACTTCATCTTCAGCCTCTCTCTTTCCCACATCCCCTCAGATAGAGGCACTCTCATTTCCATGATTGGAGTTATTCATGATTATATGCTTCCACTATTTTTTTATATTTTCTCTCTCTCTCTGTCTCTCCCTCTCTCTCTCTCTCTCTCTCCCTCCCTCCCTCCCTCCAACATTTTCCTTTGGAATGACTCAGCATAATTTGCTTCTCAGTCATAATGTGCTTGTCAATGCTTGTCCCACTGTCAATAGCAGCAGTGCATCAATGACATCATTATAGTTGTCTCTCTTCTCCCTGCGACAGATTTAAAACACTCTCCAAAGTGCTGAGTCGCATGTCTCCTTTTTCTCACACAGGCAGCTTGTGTGTGTGTGTGTGTGTGTGTGTGTGTGTGTGTGTGTGTGTGTGTGTGTGTGTGTGTGTGTGTGTGTTTTATCACCCGGGAAACAACCGAGCGGTGCCCGCGGCGGCTAGACGGAAACGACTGCCATTAGACGGGCGTCATGCTAAACGGACACTTTAATGATGTCACGGCGTGCTCGCTGCCCACCACTGAGTGATTAGCTGTCACAGAGTTCCACCATCAGCACTATCCCAGAATCCTCAGCTTCATAAAACTAGTCAACCCTCACGCTTGGTTAAAACTACTTTATTAGTACATTTTGCTACTCCAGAGGAATAAGAATTAGGATCATGGCAGAGTACTGTACTCCCCAATAACATCTTACTACAGAGAGTACTGTACTCCCAATAACATCTTCCTACAGAGAGTACTGTACTCCCAATAACATCTTACTACAGAGAGTACTGTACTCCCCAATAACATCTTACTACAGAGAGTACTGTACTCCCAATAACATCTTACTACAGAGAGTACTGTACTCCAATAACATCTTACTACAGAGAGTACTGTACTCCCCAATAACATCTTACTACAGAGAGTACTGTACTCCCAATAACATCTTACTACAGAGAGTACTGTACTCCCAATAACATCTTCCTACAGAGAGTACTGTACTCCCAATAACATCTTACTACAGAGAGTACTGTACTCCCAATAACATCTTACTACAGAGAGTACTGTACTCCCCAATAACATCTTCCTACAGAGAGTACTGTACTCCCCAATAACATCTTCCTACAGAGAGTACTGTACTCCAATAACATCTTCCTACAGAGAGTACTGTACTCCCCAATAACATCTTACTACAGAGAGTACTGTACTCCCCAATAACATCTTCCTACAGAGAGTACTGTACTCCCCAATAACATCTTACTACAGAGAGTACTGTACTCCAATAACATCTTACTACAGAGAGTACTGTACTCCAATAACATCTTACTACATAGAGTGGTAAATTGCATTTTGTTCTAAAGAAAAGACAAAGCCCTTTGCTTATTCACTTCACAACAAAAAATGACTACACTAGTTGTATCTGCTTGTTTGGGGAATTAGCCTGCTAGTTTACTATGCTAGTTGTATCTGCTTGTTTGGGGAATTAGCCTACTAGTTTACTATGCTAGTTGTATCTGCTTGTTTGGGGAATTAGCCTACTAGTTTACTATGCTAGTTGTATCTGCTTGGCTGGGGAATTAGCCTACTAGTTTACTATGCTAGTTGTATCTGCTTGGCTGGGGAATTAGCCTACTAGTTTACTATGCTAGTTGTATATGCTTGGCTGGGGAATTAGCCTACTAGTTTACTATGCTAGTTGTATCTGCTTGTTTGGGGAATTAGCCTACTAGATTACTACACTAGTTGTATCTGCTTGGCTGGGGAATTAGCCTACTAGTTTACTATGCTAGTTGTATCTGCTTGGCTGGGGAATTAGCCTACTAGTTTACTATGCTAGTTGTAGCTGCTTGTTTGGGGAATTAGCCTACTAGATTACTACACTAGTTGTATCTGCTTGGCTGGGGAATTAGCCTACTAGTTTACTATGCTAGTTGTATCTGCTTGGCTGGGGAATTAGCCTACTAGTTTACTATGCTAGTTGTATCTGCTTGGCTGGGGAATTAGCCTACTAGTTTACTATGCTAGTTGTATCTGCTTGGCTGGGGAATTAGCCTACTAGTTTACTATGCTAGTTGTATCTGCTTGGCTGGGGAATTAGCCTACTAGTTTACTATGCTAGTTGTATCTGCTTGTTTGGGGAATTAGCCTACTTGTTTATCAACTTGTTTATCAAGCCAGGTGTTGTTTTATCATCTCATGATGGCGTTTCACTACAAAAAGGTTTTGCCTTCTTTTGACATTTTTCCAAGCCAACTCCGAGTTGTATTGAGGTAGGCTAACGTTAGCCAGCTAACTAAGTAGCTAACTAGATAGATCGCTAATGTCAGCTATTCTAGCGATTGATAATGATGATCAAAATATACATAACCAGATACATAACCATCAGTCTGTGGTCTAACTACCTGTATACTCACCACACCACTGGGGACCAACCAACTCTAACCACCTATTCCACATGATAGGGTCCTTCAGCAAGTTTGTTTAAAAAATTAAAAGAAATTCCTTGACAAGAATCACTAGAGACTTAAAGCCACAAGGTAGAATACATTTCAAACGTTGCTTGTTGAGAGAGGGGGGAGGTAGATGTAGAAACAATAGAATGTTTAGTACATTTAAAACGTTGCTTGTTGAGAGAGTGGGGGGAGGTAGATGTAGAAACAATAGAATGTTTAGTAGACTTCAAACGTTGCTTGTTGAGAGAGTGGGGGGAGGTAGATGTAGAAACAATAGAATGTTTAGTAGACTTCAAACGTTGCTTGTTCAGAGAGGGGGGAGGGTAGATGTAGAAACAATAGAATGTTTAGTACATTTAAAAAGTTGCTTGTTGAGAGAGGGGGGAGGTAGATGTAGAAACAATAGAATGTTTAGTACATTTAAAACGTTGCTTGTTGAGAGAGGGGGGAGGGTAGATGTAGAAACAATAGACTGTTTAGTCGACTTCCTCAATAGTGGGTCCAGATGATCCACCACCTCCATGTTAAATCATCTTTATTTAACTACTCTGATGATGGCCATGCTGATGGTCATCTCTGTATTTCTGTGTGGAAACAGATGTACATGATGTTAGCAGCACTTCCTCCATAGCCTTCAGTACGTTCAGAGGATAACCGCTCTCCGGTGACATCCCGACTGTTGTCATAGCGAAGGTCACGGGACCTTGACGCACGCGCCACTGTCACGTAACCGATCCTCTGACACTACGAAGACGCTGGCGGAGACAGCTGATGGGCGTGAGTAGTCATAGTAACAGTCCTATGTGGCGTCTGTCCTGCCGTGGTGTCACCTTCTGTGTCTGATCTGATTGACAGCTTGGGGTCCAGCCCTCCGGCTTCTCTGGTGACCTCACGGACGAGGTGATTGGCCGGGAGAGTTGATTGACAGCTTGGTGCTCCAACATTGCCCCTCTGGTGACCTCTACGTCATCAGAAAACAGAAACAGGAAACTGATTCTCCAGTTGTTTTATTAAGTTGAATGTTTTGACTAGAAGGTCTTCTTCAAAGAGGAAACTTGTTTTGTTTTTCACGACTATTCTATCTGTACCTTGTACCTGTACAGTCGCTGTTGACCCTTTGTCCCCTGTCCCCCAGGGACAGATGTGACCTCTACTGTCCACTGACTAGGAAATGATCAGTCCTCCCTCTGTTGACCCTTTGTCCCCTGTCCCCCAGGGACAGGTGTGACCTCTACTGTCCACTGACTAGGAAATGGTCAGTCCTCCCTCTGTTGACCCTTTGTCCCCTGTCCCCCAGGGACAGGTGTGCCCTCTACTGTCCACTGACTAGGAAACTGTCAGTCCTCCCTCTGTCCTATTACTCTGTCCTTTCAGTCCTCTCTCTCTGTCCCAATGCCCTACTCCCTGTGGGTCCTGCATGGCTGATCCTAGAGGGACAGCGGGGCGGCCAGCCTACTGCCAGCCTGTAAATCACCCATATGTTCACTATACCCTGGGGATTACTGTCCGGCAGCAGGAGAACACCACACTAAACAGACACTACAGCCACCAACCACAGGGCATATGTTCAAAGCTGTCTCTAAATGAATGGGGCATATGTCACCGTCTTCTGATGTAGAGGAGAGGAGAGGAGAGACTCCATCCCAGCCCTTTCTCACTGCCTCTATCCCAGCGACCACCACTGTCCATCCCTCCTGCTATCAGTAGTAATTAGATTTCTCCTCTCCATGGTTTTTTTCCCCTGGTGGCAGTTGACATCCCATAATGAAATGAAGCTCTATTACCCCCCCGACGGGCCCATCGCCACGGTAGCAGCAGCCAACCGGCCCCCTGCTCCTTGACAAGACAAGACGAGGAGAGATTCTGAGGGCAGCAGAGTCAGTATGTGATCGCATTCCAAATGGCACCTTATACCCTATTCCCTACATAGTGCACTACTTGTGACCAGAGCACTATAGGATCGTACATAGGGAACAGGGTGCCATTTGCGACGTATCCTCAGTCAGCGATTCTCAATCTGCACAAAAAAACTAATCTCTTCCTCCCCTCCCCTGACAAAAAAACCCCTCCTCTCTCTACCCCCCCAATAAACAATCTCCCTCGTCCCATCTGCCATCCCTTGCCACGAGCGCTTAGCACGCAACGCTGGCACCGTGGCATGGTGATATCACGACATCGTGACAGATCTCTGGCTTTGGTGGCCTGGCCTGGGAGGGTAATAACCTGTACCTCCTCTGTTATAGATTAAAGGAGGTGGTGGTCTGGCCCGGGAGGGTAATAACCTGTACCTCCTCTGTTATAGATTAAAGGAGGTGGTGGTCTGGCCCGGGAGGGTAATAACCTGTACCTCCTCTGTTATAGATTAAAGGAGGTGGTGGTCTGGCCCGGGAGGGTAATAACCTGTACCTCCTCTGTTATAGATTAAAGGAGGTGGTGGTCTGGCCCGGGAGGGTAATAACCTGTACCTCCTCTGTTATAGATTAAAGGAGGTGGTGGTCTGGCCCGGGAGGGTAATAACCTGTACCTCCTCTGTTATAGATTAAAGGAGGTGGTGGTCTGGCCCGGGAGGGTAATAACCTGTACCTCCTCTGTTATAGATTAAAGGAGGTGGTGGTCTGGCCCGGGAGGGTAATAACCTGTACCTCCTCTGTTATAGATTAAAGGAGGAGGGTAATAACCTGTACCTCCTCTGTTATAGATTAAAGGAGGAGGGTAATAACCTGCACCTCCTCTGTTATAGATTAAAGGAGGTGGTGGTCTGGCCCGGGAGGGTAATAACCTTTACTCCCTCTGTTAAAGATTGAAAAGGGGCCGGCAGTTAGCTGATCTCTGGCTATGGCACACACACACACACACACACACACACACACACACACACACACACACACACACACACACACACACACACACACACACACACACACACACACACCACACACACACACACACACACAAATGCATAACTATAATACATGTCTGCGATTAGCAGCAGCACTCCTCTGTGTCAGAAGCAGGTCTGGTGTGTCTGGGGGAAGCAGGAAGCACCAGAAGGTGAATAATTGTGTACATGGATAATGTCTCTCCTGATGAGAGAATGATATCTGCACCTGCATCATTTACATACACACCTCTATCTATCTCCCCCTCCTCCTCCTCTATCTCTCCCATCCTCCTCTATCTATCTCCCTCCTCCTCCTCTATCTATCTCTCCTCATCTATCTATCTCTCCTCCTCTATCTATCTCTCCCTCCTCCTCTATCTATCTCCCCCCTCCTCCTCTATCTATCTCCCCCCTCCTCCTCTATCTATCTCTCCCCCTCCTCCTCTATCTATCTCCCCCTCCTCCTCTATCTATCTCCCCCTCCTCTATCTATCTCCCCCTCCTCTATCTATCTCCCCACCTCTATCTATCTCCCTCCTCCTCCTCTATCTATCTCCCCCATCTCTCCCCTCCTCCTCTATCTCCCCCTCCTCTATCTCTCCCCCCTCTTCTATCTCCCCCCTCTTCTATCTCCCCCTCCTCCTCTATCTATCTCCCCCCCTCCTCAATATCTCCCCTCCTCCTCTATCTATCTCCCCCCTCCTCCTCTATCTATCTATCTCTCCCACTCCTCCTCTATCTATCTCTCCCCCTCCTCCTCTATCTATCTCCCCACCTCTATCTATCTCCCCCTCCTCCTCTATCTATCTCCCCCTCCTCCTCTATCTATCTCCCTCCTCCTCCTCTATCTATCTCCCTCCTCCTCCTCTATCTATCTCCCCCCCTCCATCTCCCCCTTCTCTATCTCTCCCCTCCTCCTCTATCTATCTCCCCCTCCTCTATCTATCCCCCTCCTCTATCTATCCCCCTCCTCTATCTCTCCCCCCTCTTCTATCTCCCCCCTCCTCAATATCTCCCCCCTCCTCTATCTATCTCCCCTCCTCCTCTATCTATCTCCCCTCCTCCTCTATCTATCTCCCCCTCCTCCTCTATCTATCTCCCCCTCCTCTATCTATCTCCCCCTCCTCTATCTCCCCCTCTATCTCTCCTCCCTTGTATGCGTCTATGATTGCTTCCAGAACTGTGATGAATAACGAGATGCATTTTTTTTTTATTTAACAAGGCAAGTCAGTTAAGAACAAATTCTTAAATATGTGGTGAACTCTCAGTTAAACGACACATTTCTCGAGGTTGAAATATCATACAAATATGATCAATGGTTCATTTGAGAGAAGACACCCTCCCGTGTTATGACATCGGCCAGTATTGAAATCTGACATGTATGAAAGACATTTCCGCGATCTAGCCTTCGCTGTAGCTCAGTTGGTAGAGCATGGTGTTTGCAACGCCAGGGTTGTGGGTTCGATTCCCACGGGGGGCCAGCACAGAAAGAAAAAAAATGTATGAAATTGTATGAAATGTATGCATTCACTACTGTAAGTCGCTCTGGATAAGAGCGTCTGCTAAATGACTAAAATGTAAATGTAAAATGTAAAAGTTGTATTCCTATAAACTTCCAGTGTAGTGAGAGTGGATTTATCACAATGCTACGTGAACGGAAATATCTCAGATACACGTTAGATCATGAAATGACCCAGGGAATAGATAGAACATCAATCAGAAATGCACAAAAAAACAATATAACATTCAAAATGGGTGAGTCTTTCCTTTAACAGGGGACACAGCTGACACACACACACACACACACACACACACACATACTTTAATCTGTCCAATGAACAGCTGAGCAGAAGCTGCGAATTTTCATCACTATTAACTCCATTTTCTTGCTGGTCTTTATGGTATTACTTCCTCTCTCCATCTGGCTCTTCGAGTAGGGCTGGTAAGGTGGTCTCCTTTGAGTAGGGCTGGTAAAGTGGTCTCCTTTGAGTAGGGCTGGTAAAGTGGTCTCCTTTGAGTAGGGCTGGTAGAGTGGTCTCCTTTGAGGAGGCCTGGTAAAGTGGTCTCCTTTGAGTAGGGCTGGTAAAGTGGTCTCCTTTGAGGAGGGCTGGTAAAGTGGTCTCCTTTGAGGAGGCCTGGTAAAGTGGTCTCCTTTGAGGAGGGCTGGTAAAGTGGTCTCCTTTGAGTAGGGCTGGTAAAGTGGTCTCCTTTGAGTAGGGCTGGTAAAGTGGTCTCCTTTGAGTAGGGCTGGTAAAGTGGTCTCCTTTGAGTAGGGCTGGTAAAGTGGTCTCCTTTGAGTAGGGCTGGTAGAGTGGTCTCCTTTGAGGAGGCCTGGTAAAGTGGTCTCCTTTGAGTAGGGCTGGTAAAGTGGTCTCCTTTGAGGAGGGCTGGTAAAGTGGTCTCCTTTGAGGAGGCCTGGTAAAGTGGTCTCCTTTGAGGAGGGCTGGTAAGGTGGCATAAACATATTCATTGACAACAACAGTAGATATTATACTAATGAAAATATATATATAACAACAAAAACAAGTAAATAATATCCCGTACAGAAATGTAATAATAGTCAATGTTCAGACTAATTCAACAAACGACAAGGAAAATGACTGGTTATATAGTCTGTTACGGATAACACATGGAGAGAATAGTACATGTGGTTTCCTCCCTTACTGGAGGCTCCTGAGTGGCGTAGCAATCTAAGGCATCACTACAGTCCCTGGTTCGATTCCAGGGTGTATCACATACGGCTGTGATTGGGGGTCCCATAGGGCTGCGCGCAATTGGCCCAGGGTCATCCGGTTTTGGCCGGGGTAGGCCGTCATTGTAAATAAGAATTTGTTCATAACTGACTTGCCTAGTTAAATTAAGGTTAAATTAAAAAAATATATCATACTGTAGCTTGTGGTAAACTGGGATCTACTGTGCTGCCAACACTACAACATCAAACCTTCCCCCAAAACAATACTAAGTTTCTCTTTGTCTGATTGTTCTGTGAATGTAGAACTTTTCATTTTGAATTTGGGGAAGTAGGAGTTAATAGAGGGTAGGATAATAGAGGGTAGGTTAATAGAGGGTAGGTTAATAGAGGGTAGGTTAATAGAGGGTAGGTTAATAGAGGGTAGGTTAATAGAGGGTAGGTTAATAGAGGGTAGATTAGTAGAGAGTAGTGTAATAGAGGGTAGGTTAATAGAGGGTAGGTTAGTAGAGAGTAGTGTAATAGAGGGTAGGTTAATAGAGGGTAGGTTAATAGAGGGTAGGTTAATAGAGAGTAGTTTAATAGAGGGTAGGTTAATACAGGGTAGGTTAATACAGGGTAGTTTAATAGAGGGTAGTTTAATAGAGAGTAGGTTAGTAGAGGGTAGGTTAGTAGAGGGTAGGTTAGTAGAGGGTAGGATAATAGAGGGTAGGATAATAGAGGGTAGGATAATAGAGAGTAGGTTAGTAGAGGGTAGATTAGTAGAGGGTAGGTTAGTAGAGGGTAGGATACTAGAGGGTAGGATAATAGAGGGTAGGTAAATAGAGGGTAGGATAATAGAGGGTAGGATAATAGAGAGTAGGTTAGTAGAGGGTAGGTTAATAGAGGGTAGTTTAATAGCCCCCTCTCTGTCTCTCTCTCCCTCTCTGCCCCCTCACAGTATCTCTCTCTCCCTGCCCCCTCTCTGTCTCCCTGCCCCTCTCTCTCTGCCCTCTCTCTTTCTGCTCCCTCTCTGCCACCTCACTCTGTCTCTCTCTCCCTCTGTCTCTCTCTCCCTCTGTCTCTCTCTCCCTCTGTCTCTCTCTCCCTCTGTCTCTCTCTCCCTCTGTCTCTCTCTCCCTCTGTTTCTCTCTCCCTCTGTCTCTCTCCCTACCCCCCTCTATCTCTCTGTCTCTCTCCCTCCCCATCTCTCTCTCTCTCTCTCTCCCTGCCCCCCCTTCTCTCTCTCTCTCTCTCTCTCCATTTGTTCTGCTCTGGGGCAGGTAGGGCAGACATGGGAGTGTTGAAAGGTAGAGTATTTATGAGCCCTGTGGGACTGTGGGACAGATTACCTAGAGGGCGTTGGTGCTTGCCAGGCAAGGTTCTACGTGCCTCTCCCCACTTCATTCTTCCTCAGCCCGTAAAAACATGCACACGGCATCGCACACAGCAGCGGGAGCTCGGTGGATGCTGAAGGTGTTTTCCAGAAATAATTTTCCAAACTGAGGTCATACGGTATAAGGAAGTGAGGTCAAAATGTCAGGAGACTGATCTGAGCAACATTACAGATTCCTATATTTGTCTTCTGTAGAGACGCTACAGTTGATCTTCTATCTCTGCTGTGTCATCAGTAGTCTGTTCACAGAGTCAGGGGTTACGACTGTTACGTTGGGACAGTTCCAATAGCTGAATCACAGGCTTCCTGAAAGGGTCAGAGGTTAAGACAGTTCCAGTAGCTGAATGACAGGTTTCCTGACAGGGTCAGAGGTTAAGACAGTTCCAATAGCTGAATGACAGGCGTCCTGACAGGGTCAGAGGTTAAGACAGTTCCAGTAGCTGAATGACAGGCGTCCTGACAGGGTCAGAGGTTAAGACAGTTCCAGTAGCTGAATCACAGGCGTCCTGACAGGATCAGAGGTTAAGACAGTTCCAGTAGCTGAATCACAGGCTTCCTGAAAGGGTCAGAGGTTAAGACAGTTCCAGTAGCTGAATGACAGGCTTCCTGACAGGGTCAGAGGTTAAGACAGTTCCAGTAGCTGAATGACAGGCGTCCTGACAGGGTCAGAGGTTAAGACAGTTCCAGTAGCTGAATGACAGGTTTCCTGACAGGGTCAGAGGTTAAGACAGTTCCAGTAGCTGAATGACAGGCTTCCTGACAGGGTCAGAGGTTAAGACAGTTCCAGTAGCTGAATGACAGGCGTCCTGACAGGGTCAGAGGTTAAGACAGTTCCAGTAACTGAATGACAGGCTTCCTGACAGGGTCAGAGGTTAAGACAGTTCCAGTAGCTGAATGACAGGCTTCCTGACAGGGTCAGAGGTTAAGACAGTTCCAGTAGCTGAATCACAGGCGTCCTGACAGGGTCAGAGGTTAAGACAGTTCCAGTAGCTGAATGACAACCTCTGACCCCGTCAGGAAGCCTAAGACAGTTCCAGTAGCTGAATCACAGGCGTCCTGACAGGGTCAGAGGTTAAGACAGTTCCAGTAACTGAATGACAGGCTTCCTGACAGGGTCAGAGGTTAAGACAGTTCCAATAGCTATTTCTGTCTGAACGTTGCCTAACCCTTCTGTGTGTGTCTGAATGTGGACTACAGTGTGTGTGTCAGAACGTGGACTACAGTCTTGGTGTCTGAACGTGGACTACAGTCTTGGTGTCTGAACGTGGACTACAGTCTTGGTGTCTGAACGTGGACTACAGTGTGTGTCAGAACGTGGACTACAGTGTGTGTCTGAACGTGGACTACAGTGTGTGTGTTGTAACCATGCTAACCCTCCCCTGTATCTCTCCCGTCTCTCCAGACCTGCGGAGGATGACAGCAGGCTTCATGGGTATGGCCATAGCCATCATTCTGTTTGGCTGGGTGATAGGTGTTCTAGGATGCTGCTGGGATCGAGGACTGATGCAGTACGTGGCAGGATTACTGTTCCTCATGGGAGGTAAGAGAACAACACAGATACTGTATATCATTCAAGTCAAGATTCACCAAACACTTCTTCTTTAAGAAAAATGACAAAGGATGCTTTTAAATGTAAAAAAAAGATATAACGTTCATAAGATAGTTTGTATTGGGGTCCTAAATCCTGGTGATCAGGTGAACTGGTCCATAGGATTGTTAATCAATCCGGTGTGGCAGGTAACTGAAAGGTTGCTAGATCGAATCCCTGAGCTGACAAGGTAAAAATCTGTTGTTCTGCCCCTGAACAAGGCAGTTAACCCACTGTTCCTAGGCCGTCATTGAAAATAAGAATTTGTTCTTAACTGACTTGCCTAGCTAAATAAAGGGTTTTTATACATACTATACATACTCACTAGTTACATCAAACTTGAATAGATGATGTCATCTTAACTTCCAGACTGATTGTTGATCAACAGGTAGAGGACTAAGGGTTTTTGATACAATATTGACCCACAGCTCAGGTCGTTACTGTGATAGAGAATAGACTACAGCTAGATGACTACAACTCATAGACTACAGCTCAGGTCGTTACTGTGAAAGAGAATAGCATTAACAGCTACGTGACTACAACTCATAGACTACAGCTCAGGTCGTTACTGTGAAAGAGAATAGCATCAACAGCTAGGTGACTACAACTCATAGACTACAGCTCAGGTCGTTACTGTGAAAGAGAATAGCATCAACAGCTAGGTGACTACAACTCATAGACTACAGCTCAGGTTGTTACTGTGAAAGAGAATAGCATCAACAGCTAGGTGACTACAACTCATAGACTACAGCTCAGGTCGTTACTGTGAAAGAGAATAGCATCAACAGCTAGGTGACTACAACTCATAGACTACAGCTCAGGTCGTTACTGTGAAAGAGAATAGCATCAACAGCTAGGTGACTACAACTCATAGACTACAGCTCAGGTCGTTACTGTGAAAGAGAATAGACTACAGCTAGATGACTACAACTCATAGACTACAGCTCAGGTCGTTACTGTGAAAGAGAATAGCATCAACAGCTAGGTGACTACAACTCATAGACTACAGCTCAGGTCGTTACTGTGACAGAGAATAGCATCAACAGCTACGTGACTACAACTCATAGACTACAGCTCAGGTCGTTACTGTGAAAGAGAATAGCATCAACAGCTAGGTGACTACAACTCATAGACTACAGCTCAGGTCGTTACTGTGACAGAGAATAGCATCAACAGCTAGGTGACTACAACTCATAGACTACAGCTCAGGTCGTTACTGTGAAAGAGAATAGCATCAACAGCTAGGTGACTACAACTCATAGACTACAGCTCAGGTCGTTACTGTGAAAGAGAATAGCATCAACAGCTAGGTGACTACAACTCATAGACTACAGCTCAGGTCGTTACTGTGAAAGAGAATAGCATCAACAGCTAGGTGACTACAACTCATAGACTACAGCTCAGGTCGTTACTGTGAAAGAGAATAGCATCAACAGCTAGGTGACTACAACTCATAGATTACAGCTCAGGTCGTTACTGTGACAGAGAATAGCATCAACAGCTAGGTGACTACAACTCATAGACTACAGCTCAGGTCGTTACTGTGAAAGAGAATAGCATCAACAGCTAGGTGACTACAACTCATAGACTACAGCTCAGGTCGTTACTGTGATAGAGAATACCGTCAACAGTTAGGTGACTACAACTCATAGACTACAGCTCAGGTCGTTACTGTGATAGAGAATAGACTACAGCTAGGTGACTACAACTCATAGACTACAGCTCAGGTCGTTACTGTGATAGAGAATAGCATCAACAGCTAGGTGACTACAACTCATAGACTACAGCTCAGGTCGTTACTGTGATAGAGAATAGCATTAACAGCTAGGTGACTACAACTCATAGACTACAGCTCAGGTCGTTACTGTGAAAGAGAATAGCATCAACAGCTAGGTGACTACAACTCATAGACTACAGCTCAGGTCGTTACTGTGAAAGAGAATAGCATCAACAGCTAGGTGACTACAACTCATAGACTACAGCTCAGGTCGTTACTGTGAAAGAGAATAGCATTAACAGCTACGTGACTACAACTCATAGACTACAGCTCAGGTCGTTACTGTGAAAGAGAATAGCATCAACAGCTAGGTGACTACAACTCATAGACTACAGCTAGGTGACTACAACTCATAGACTACAGCTCAGGTCGTTACTGTGAAAGAGAATAGCATCAACAGCTAGGTGACTACAACTCATAGACTACAGCTCAGGTCGTTACTGTGACAGAGAATAGCATCAACAGCTACGTGACTACAACTCATAGACTACAGCTCAGGTCGTTACTGTGAAAGAGAATAGCATCAACAGCTAGGTGACTACAACTCATAGACTACAGCTCAGGTCGTTACTGTGAAAGAGAATAGCATCAACAGCTAGGTGACTACAACTCATAGACTACAGCTCAGGTCGTTACTGTGAAAGAGAATAGCATCAACAGCTAGGTGACTACAACTCATAGACTACAGCTCAGGTCGTTACTGTGATAGAGAATAGACTACAGCTAGGTGACTACAACTCATAGACTACAGCTCAGGTCGTTACTGTGACAGAGAATAGCATCAACAGCTAGGTGACTACAACTCATAGACTACAGCTCAGGTCTTTACTGTGATAGAGAATAGCATCAACAGCTAGGTGACTACAACTCATAGACTACAGTTAGGTGACTACAACTCATAGACTACAGCTCAGCGTTCAACACCATTGTCCCCTTTAAACTCGTCACTTAGTTTAGGGACCCTGGGACTAAACACCTCCCTCTGCAACTGGATCCTGGACTTCCTGATGGTGCTGCCCCCAGGTGGTAAGGTTAGGTAACAACACATCCGCCACGCTGATCCCCAACACAGGGGTATGTGCTTAGTCCTGTACTCCCTGTTCACCCTCGACTGCGTGGCTGCACATGACTCCAACACCATCATCAGGTTTGCTGACGTCACAACAGTGGTAGACCTGATCACCGGTGACGATGAGATGACCTGTGACCTGACAGTGTGGTGCCGGAACAACAACATCTCCCTCAATGTCAGTAAGACCAAGGAGCTGATCGTGGACTACGGGAAGTAGTCCCCAGTGTGGTGAACTACAGGAAGTAGTCCCCAGTGTGGTGGACTACAGGAGGTAGTCCCCAGTGTGGTGGACTACAGGAAGTAGTCCCCAGTGTGGTGGACTACAGGAAGTAGTCCCCAGTGTGGTGAACTACAGGAGGTAGTCCCCAGTGTGGTGGACTACAGGAAGTAGTCCCCAGTGTGGTGGACTACAGGAAGTAGTCCCCAGTGTGGTGAACTACAGGAAGTAGTCCCCAGTGTGGTGGACTACAGGAAGTAGTCCCCAGTGTCGTGGACTACAGGAAGTAGTCCCCAGTGTCGTGGACTACAGGAAGTAGTCCCCAGTGTGGTGGACTACAGGAAGTAGTCCCCAGTGTGGTGGACTACGGGAAGTAGTCCCCATTGTGGTGGACTACAGGAAGTAGTCCCCAGTGTGGTGGACTACGGGAAGTAGTCCCCAGTGTGGTGAAGTACAGGAAGTAGTCCCCAGTGTGGTGAACTACAGGAAGTAGTCCCCAGTGTCGTGGACTACAGGAAGTAGTCCCCAGTGTGGTGAACTACGGGAAGTAGTCCCCATTGTGGTGGACTACAGGAAGTAGTCCCCAGTGTGGTGGACTACAGGAAGTAGTCCCCAGTGTCGTGGACTTCAGGAAGTAGTCCCCAGTGTGGTGGACTACAGGAAGTAGTCCCCAGTGTGGTGAACTACGGGAAGTAGTCCCCATTGTGGTGGACTACGGGAAGTAGTCCCCAGTGTGTTGGACTACAGGAAGTAGTCCCCAGTGTGGTGAACTACAGGAAGTAGTCCCCAGTGTGGTGAACTACAGGAAGTAGTCCCCAGTGTGGTGAACTACATGAAGTAGTCCCCAGTGTGGTGAACTACAGGAAGTAGTCCCCAGTGTGGTGAACTACAGGAAGTAGTCCACAGTGTCGTGGACTACAGGAAGCAGCCCCCAATGTGAATGGGGGCGAGCACGTCATTGACAGGGCTGCACTTGAGCAGGTCCAGAGCTTCAAGTTCCTCACTGTCCAAATCACTAAGAACTTCAAATGGTCCACTCACACTCACACAGTCATGAAGAAAGCCCGACAGCGCCTTTTCTTCCCCCTCAGGTTGAAAAGATTTGGCATGGGTCCTCAAATCATCAAAAAGTTCTACAGCTGTACCATTGAGAGCATCTTGACTTGGTATGGCAATATCACCGCCGTTAAAGACTCCAGCCTCCCAAGCCATAGACTGTTCTCTCTGCTTCTGCACGGCAAGCGGTACCAGTGCATCAAGTCTGACACCAACAGGCTCCTGAACAGCTCTATCCCCAAACCAAATAGCTAACGAAATGGCTAACTAAATAGCCTACGAAATAGCTAACTAAATAGCTAGCTAAGTAGCTAACTAAATGGCTAACTAAATAGCTAGCTAAGTAGCTAACGAAATAGCTAACTAAATAGCTAACTAAATAGCTAACTAAATGGCTAACTAAATAGCTAATGAAATAGCCAATGAAATAGCCAACTACATGGCCAACTAAATGGCTAACAAAATGGCCAACTAAATATCTGAGTTGAACCTTGTATTGTATTTTTATTTACACACACACACACACACACACACTGACTCTATACACACTGACTCTACACACACTGACTCTACACACACTGACTCTATACATACTGACTCTACACACACTGACTCACCACACACTGACTCACCACACACTGACTCACCACACACTGACTCACCACACGCTGAATCTATACACGCTGAATCTATACACGCTGAATCTATACACACTGACTCTATACACACTGACTCTATACACACTGACTCTATACACACTGACTCTATACACTGACTCTATACACACTGACTATACTATAGTTCAGGGCAGGGTACTGGGGGAGGCTAGTAACAGTGGCTATAGTTCAGGGTACTTGGGGAGACTAGTAACAGTGACTATAGTTCAGGGTACTGGGGGAGACTAGTAACAGTGACTATAGTTCAGGGTACTGGGGGAGGCTAGTAACAGTGACTATAGTTCAGGGTACTGGGGGGAGGCTAGTAACAGTGACTATAGTTCAGGGTACTGGGGGAGACTAGTAACGGTGACTATAGTTCAGGGTACTGGGGGAAGACTAGTAACAGTGACTATAGTTCAGGGCAGGGTACTGGGGGGAGACTAGTAACAGTGACTATAGTTCAGGGTACTGGGGGGAGACTAGTAACAGTGACTGTAGTTCAGGGTACTGGGGGAGACTAGTAACAGTGACTATAGTTCAGGGTACTGGGGGAGACTAGTAACAGTGACTATAGTTCAGGGTACTGGGGGAGACTAGTAACAGTGGCTATAGTTCAGGGCAGGGTACTGGGGGGAGACTAGTAACAGTGACTATAGTTCAGGGTACTGGGGGGAGACTAGTAACAGTGACTATAGTTCAGGGCAGGGTACTGGGGGGAGACTAGTAACAGTGACTATAGTTCAGGGTACTGGGGGAGACTAGTAACAGTGACTGTAGTTCAGGGTACTGGGGGAGACTAGTAATAGTGACTATAGTTCAGGGTACTGGGGGAGACTAGTAACAGTTGCTATAGTTCAGGGTACTGGGGGGAGACTAGTAACAGTGACTATAGTTCAGGGTACTGGGGGAGACTAGTAACAGTGACTATAGTTCAGGGTACTGGGGGAAACTAGTAACAGTGACTATAGTTCAGGGTACTGGGGGAGACTAGTAACAGTGACTATAGTTCAGGGTACTGGGGGAGACTAGTAACAGTGACTGTAGTTCAGGGTACTGGGGGAGACTAGTAACAGTGGCTATAGTTCAGGGTACTGGGGGAGACTAGTAACAGTGGCTATAGTTCAGGGTACTGGGGGGAGACTAGTAATAGTGACTATAGTTCAGGGTACTGGGGGAGACTAGTAACAGTTGCTATAGTTCAGGGTACTGGGGGGAGACTAGTAACAGTGACTATAGTTCAGGGTACTGGGGGAGACTAGTAACAGTGACTATAGTTCAGGGTACTGGGGGAAACTAGTAACAGTGACTATAGTTCAGGGTACTGGGGGAGACTAGTAACAGTGACTATAGTTCAGGGTACTGGGGGAGACTAGTAACAGTGACTGTAGTTCAGGGCAGGGTACTGGGGGGAGACTAGTAACAGTGACTATAGTTCAGGGCAGGGTACTGGGTGGAGGCTAGTTACAGTGACTATAGTTCAGGGTACTTGGGGAGACTAGTAACAGTGACTATAGTTCAGGGTACTGGGGGAGGCTAGTAACAGTGACTATAGTTCAGGGTACTGGGGGGAGGCTAGTAACAGTGACTATAGTTCAGGGTACTGGGGGGAGACTAGTAACGGTGACTATAGTTCAGGGTACTGGGGGAAGACTAGTAACAGTGACTATAGTTCAGGGCAGGGTACTGGGGGGAGACTAGTAACAGTGACTATAGTTCAGGGTACTGGGGGGAGACTAGTAACAGTGACTATAGTTCAGGGTACTGGGGGGAGACTAGTAACAGTGACTATAGTTCAGGGTACTGGGGGGAGACTAGTAACAGTGACTATAGTTCAGGGTACGGGGGAGACTAGTAACAGTGGCTATAGTTCAGGGCAGGGTACTGGGGGGAGACTAGTAACAGTGACTATAGTTCAGGGTACTGGGGGGAGACTAGTAACAGTGACTATAGTTCAGGGCAGGGTACTGGGGGGAGACTAGTAACAGTGACTATAGTTCAGGGTACTGGGGGGAGACTAGTAACAGTGACTGTAGTTCAGGGTACTGGGGGAGACTAGTAACAGTGACTATAGTTCAGGGTACTGGGGGAGACTAGTAACAGTGGCTATAGTTCAGGGTACTGGGGGGAGACTAGTAATAGTGACTATAGTTCAGGGTACTGGGGGAGACTAGTAACAGTGGCTATAGTTCAGGGTACTGGGGGGAGACTAGTAACAGTGACTATAGTTCAGGGTACTGGGGGAGACTAGTAACAGTGACTATAGTTCAGGGTACTGGGGGAGACTAGTAACAGTGACTATAGTTCAGGGTACTGGGGGGAGACTAGTAACAGTGACTATAGTTCAGGGTACTGGGGGAGACTAGTAACAGTGACTATAGTTCAGGGTACTGGGGGGAGACTAGTAACAGTGACTATAGTTCAGGGTACTGGGGGAGACTAGTAACAGTGACTATAGTTCAGGGTACTGGGGGAGACTAGTAACAGTGACTATAGTTCAGGGTACTGGGGGAGACTAGTAACAGTGACTATAGTTCAGGGTACTGGGGGGAGACTAGTAACAGTGACTATAGTTCAGGGTACTGGGGGAGACTAGTAACAGTGACTATAGTTCAGGGTACTGGGGGGAGACTAGTAACAGTGACTATAGTTCAGGGTACTGGGGGAGACTAGTAACAGTGACTATAGTTCAGGGTACTGGGGGAGACTAGTAACAGTGACTATAGTTCAGGGTACTGGGGGAGACTAGTAACAGTGACTATAGTTCAGGGTACTGGGGGGAGACTAGTAACAGTGACTATAGTTCAGGGTACTGGGGGGAGACTAGTAACAGTGACTATAGTTCAGGGTACTGGGGGGAGACTAGTAACAGTGACTATAGTTCAGGGCAGGGTACTGGGGGAGACTAGTAACAGTGACTGTAGTTCAGGGTACTGGGGGAGACTAGTAACAGTGACTATAGTTCAGGGTACTGGGGGGAGACTAGTAACAGTGACTATAGTTCAGGGTACTGGGGGAAACTAGTAACAGTGACTATAGTTCAGGGTCCTGGGGGGAGACTAGTAACAGTGACTATAGTTCAGGGTACTGGGGGGAGACTAGTAACAGTGACTATAGTTCAGGGTACTGGGGGAGACTAGTAACAGTGACTATAGTTCAGGGTACTTGGGGGAGACTAGTAACAGTGACTATAGTTCAGGGTACTGGGGGAGACTAGTAACGGTGACTATAGTTCAGGGTACTGGGGGGAGACTAGTAACAGTGACTATAGTTCAGGGCAGGGTACTGGGTGGAGGCTAGTAACAGTGACTATAGTTCAGGGTACTGGGGGAGACTAGTAACAGTGACTATAGTTCAGGGTACTGGGGGGAGACTAGTAACAGTGGCTATAGTTCAGGGTACTGGGGGGAGACTAGTAACAGTGACTATAGTTCAGGGTACTGGGGGGAGACTAGTAACAGTGACTATAGTTCAGGGTACTGGGGGGAGACTAGTAACAGTGACTATAGTTCAGGGTACTGCTTGGAGGCTAGTAACAGTGACTATAGTTCAGGGTACGGGGGGAGACTAGTAACAGTAACTATAGTTCAGGGTACTGGGGGAGACTAGTAACAGTGACTATAGTTCAGGGTACTGGGGGGAGACTAGTAACAGTGACTATAGTTCAGGGTACTGGGGGGAGACTAGTAACAGTGACTATAGTTCAGGGTACTGGGGGGAGACTAGTAACAGTGACTATAGTTCAGGGTACTGGGGGGAGACTAGTAACAGTGACTATAGTTCAGGGTACTGGGGGAGACTAGTAACAGTGACTATAGTTCAGGGTACTGGGGGGAGACTAGTAACAGTGACTATAGTTCAGGGTACTGGGGGAGACTAGTAACAGTGACTATAGTTCAGGGTACTGAGGGAGACTAGTAACAGTGACTATAGTTCAGGGTACTGGGGGAGACTAGTAACAGTGACTATAGTTCAGGGTACTGGGGGGAGACTAGTAACAGTGACTATAGTTCAGGGTACTGGGGGGAGACTAGTAACAGTGACTATAGTTCAGGGTACTGGGGGAGAATAGTAACAGTGACTATAGTTCAGGGTACTGGGGGGAGACTAGTAACAGTGACTATAGTTCAGGGCAGGGTACTGGGGGGAGACTAGTAACAGTGACTATAGTTCAGGGCAGGGTACTGGGGCCGGCTAGTGGTGACTATTTAACAGTCTGATGGCCTGTTTTTCAGTCTCTCGGTCCCAGCTTGGACGGACATGTCTCCGACCTCTAGACGGTAGCAGGGTGAACACGCCGTTACTCGGGTGGCTGAGGTCCTTGATGATCTTCTTGGCCTTCCTGTAACACCTGGTGCTGTAGATATCCTGGAGGGCAGGCAGTGTGCCCCCAGTGATGCGTTGGGCTGACCGCACCACCCTCTGGAAAGCCCTGAGGTTGTTGGCGGTGCAGTTGCCATGCCAGGCTGTGATACAGCCCGACAGGATACTTTCAATGGTGCATCTGTCGATGTCCGTGAGGGTCATAGTCATAGGGGGCCAAGCCAAATTTCTTCTGCCTCCTGAGGTTGAAGAGGTGCTGTTGCTCCTTCTTCACCGTGCTGTCAGTATGAAGGGACCATTTCAGGGTGTCAGTGATGGGCACGCCAAGGAACCCAAAGCTTTTGACCCTCTCCCCTGTCGATGTGGACGGGGGCGGTCCTGTAGATCTGGACGGGGGCGGCCCTGTAGATGTGGACGGGGGCGGCCCTGTAGATGTGGATGGGGGCCACGATCAGCTCCTTCGTTTTGTTGACGTTGAGGTTATTTTCCTGGCACCCCTCCGCCGGGGTTCTCACCTGGTCATTGCTGGTAATCAGGCCTATCACTGTTGTGTCTTCAGAAAACCTAATAATTGAGTTGGAGACGTACATGGCCGGTGCAGTCATGTGTGAACAGGGAGTACAGGAGGGGACTAAGCACACATCCCTGAGGGACTCCCCGTGTTGTGGATCAGCGTGGCGGTGGTGTTGTTGCCTACTCTCACCACCTGGGGGGGGTGGTGGCCCGTCAGGACGTCCAGGATCCAGTTGCACAGGGAGGGGTTCAGACCCAGGGCCCAGAGCTTAGTAATGAGCTTGGGGGGTATTATGGTCTTGAAGGCTGAGCTGTAGTCAATGAACAGCATTCTCATTCTTGTCCAGGTGGTATATGGCAGGGTGAAGTGTGATGGTGATTGCGTCGTCCGTGGATCTATTGGGTTTCGGCTAAGGTAGAGGTGATATGATCCTTGACTAGTCTCTCAAAGCACTTCATGATAACGGAAGTGAGCGCTACGGAGCGATAGTCATTTAGTTCAGTTACCTTCGCTTTCTTTGGAATAGGAACAATGGTGGCCATCTTGAAGCAAGTGGGGACAGCAGACTGGGATCGGCAGAGATTGAATATGTCCAACCAGCTAGTCTGCACATACCCATTGGGTCCTGGTCAGAAATAGTGTCCTGTACAAGGTTGTTGGGTGCCATTGGGTCCTGGTCAGAGGTAGTGTCCTATACAAGGTTGTTGGGTGCCATTGGCTCCTGGTCAGAAATAGTGTCCTGTACAGGGTTGTTGGGTGCCATTGGGGACGCAGATAAACAGCCCAGAGGTGTCACACACCCAGCTCACAGAGTCAGGATGGAATTACACCCTCAATCTACACACACACAAAAGAGAGGAACCTATGAAAAAAGTCCAAAGTAATGTATTTTAATGCTGTACAATGGACAGTTTTCTGTTTGTACAAAATGTTCACAGTCTGAATGTGTTAGAAATTGGTTCTCCAAAATAATGATGATAGCAATGCATTGGATGTTGTATTATATTACTGATAAACGGTTTCACACTCAAACACCAAGTGAACATCGTTCTTATTGCATCAGTGTAACTCTCAGTGTCTCTCTCCCTCTCTACCTCTTCTCTCTCTCCCCCCACCTCTTCTCTCTCTCTCTTCCTCCCTCTGTCTCTCTCTCTCTCTCTCTCTCCCTATCCCCACCTTCTCCTTCTCTCCCTCCCTCCCCCCCACCTCCCCTCTCTCTACCTCTTTATCTTCCCCTACTCTGTCCCTCTACACCTCCCCTCTCTCTCTCCCTTGCTACCCTTACACTCTCCCCACCTCCCCCTCTCTCTCCCTTTCCCCTACCTTCTCTCTCTCTCTCTCTCTCTCTCTCTCTCCTCTCTCTCTTTCCTTCCCAGGCACCTTCTGTATAATCTCTCTCTGTACCTGCGTGGCGGGGATCAACTTTGAGCTCTCCCGTTATCCTCGCTATCTGTACGGCCTGCCAGACGACATCGGCCATGGCTACGGCTGGTCTATGTTCTGCGCCTGGGGAGGTCTGGGGCTCACTCTCATCGCTGGTTTCTTCTGCACCCTGGCTCCCTCCGTCCAGCCCCTCCCTCGATCCACCTGCCCCAAGTCGAGGCAGGAGAACGGGACGGTCTGCTAGAGGGACTGGGATGGAGGATAGAGGACTGGAGGTCCAGTGTTAGATAGATAGCTAACTACACCTTTAACCACACAGGACAGCCATAAGAAAAGAGAATTTAACAAACAAAATGGAACAATGAGTTGACAAATCCATGCATTCGTTTAATTAATTCATCGACTATCTGTCTTTTCCTGGCCACTTAAAGACAACGTTTTGTTTGTTCTCTGTTTAAAGTATGTTTGTGTGTGTGTATAAATATGTTTAAAGTGTGTGTGTATAAACATGATTTGGTTTCTTGAAAAACAGATTAAAAAAACACAACGAACTGACAGAAAAATCGAATCAGCGGTCTGAAGTTGTGCTGGGGGGGGGTTTGTAGT
The DNA here is from genome assembly GCF_901001165.1 of Salmo trutta. NCBI lineage: Eukaryota > Metazoa > Chordata > Actinopteri > Salmoniformes > Salmonidae > Salmo > Salmo trutta. Next base: position 232,370 of record NW_021823456.1, read on the forward strand.
CTGGGAGTGGATGTTGTGATGCTTGAAATGGATGTACCATGAAACGGCCTTCTCTACTGGGGGGAAACGAGAGGAACCTTTCGGTAATGAACGATGACAGATGGATGGACAACAAGGGATGGGAGTTATAACAACGGGGGGGGACGTATTGGACATTACACTTTTCAGCAGGAACATTAAGTCTGAACCTCAGAGGAACTCATCACGGTGACCAGCCTCTAACCCATCCACAACAAGGAGAAGAACTCAAACTGTATTCCATCCACAACAAGGAGAAGAACTTAAACTGTATTGTTACCAAGGGGCAGTGGAGGCTGCTGAGGGGAGGACGGCTCATCAGAATGGCTGGAACGGCGCAAATGGAACGGAAACCATGTATTTGATACCATTTCACCTATTTCCTCTCAAGCCATTTACCACGAGCCCGTCCTCCCCAATTAAGGTGCCACCAACCTCCTGTGTCGAAGGGGTTAATCAACACTAACTGAGAGGGGTCAAAGGTTGGAGTATTATAAACAGCACATCCTGTTCTAAAGAGACACCTCAGCTTGTTGGAGACTTCCGATTGGACTAGCTGTGTGTTCCTCAGATCTACTCTGGGTCATTGGACTAGCTGTGTGTTCCTCAGATCCACTCTGGGTCATTGGACTAGCTGTGTGTTCCTCAGATCTACTCTGGGTCATTGGACTAGCTGTGTGTTCCTCAGATCTACTCTGGGTCATTGGACTAGCTGTGTGTTCCTCAGATCTACTCTGGGTCATTGGACTAGCTGTGTGTTCCTCAGATCCACTCTGGGTCATTGGACTAGCTGTGTGTTCCTCAGATCTACTCTGGGTCATTGGACTAGCTGTGTGTTCCTCAGATCCACTCTGGGTCATTGGACTAGCTGTGTGTTCCTCAGATCCACTCTGGGTCATTGGACAAGCTGTGGGAGAAGGATAGCACATCACACGATACAGGCTCTCTACCATATCTCTACTATTGTACAAAACTACAGAATAATCATTCCAGAGAAATTACAGCCAGGAAATTCCATGTTGGAGCATCGTCATTCCCACCTAGTTTGCATTCCAAATGGCTCCCGATTCCCTCTGGGCTCTAGTCAACAGTAGTACAGTCGTGGCCAACGTTTTTGAGAATGACACAAATATTAATTTCCACAAAGTTTACTGCTTCAGTGTCTTTAGATATTTTTGTCAGATGTTACTATGGAATACTGAAGTATAATTACAAGCATTTCATAAGTGTCAAAGGCTTTTATTGACAATTACATGAAGTTGATGCAAAGAGTCTTTTTCAAGACCTCTGCAATCCGCCCTGGCATGCTGTCAATTAACTTCTGGGCCACATCCTGACTGATGGCAGCCCATTCTTGCATAATCAATGCTTGGAGTTTGTCAGAATTTGTGGGTTTTTGTTTGTCCACCCGCTTTTGAGGTTGACTACAAGGTCTCAATGTGATTAAGGTCTGGGGAGTTTCCTGGCCATGGACCCAAAAATCAATGTTTTGTTCCCCGAGCCACTTAATTATCACTTTGCCTTATGGCAAGGTGCTCCATCATGCTGGAAATGGCATTGTTTGTCACCAAACTGTTCCTGGATGGTTGGGAGAAGTTGCTTTCGGAGGATGTGTTGGTACCATTCTTTATTCATGGCTGTGTTCTTAGGCAAATTGTGAGTGAGCCCACTCCCTTGGCTGAGAAGCAACCCCACACATGAATGGTCTCAGGATGCTTTACTGTTGGCATGACACAGGACTGATGGTAGCGCTCACCTTGTCTTCTCCGGACAAGCTTTTTTCCGGATGCCCCAAACAATCGGAAAGGGGATTCATCAGAGAAATTGAATTTACCCCAGTCCTCAGCAGTCCAATCCCTGTACCTTATGCAGAATATCAGTCTGTCTCTGATGTTTTTCCTGGAGAGAATTGGCTTCTTTGCTGCCCTTCTTGACACCAGGCCATCCTCCAAAAGTCTTCGCCTCACTGTGCATGCAGATGCACTCACACCTGCCTGCTGCCATTCCTGAGCTCTGTACTGGTGGTGCCCCGATCCCGCAGCTGAATCAACTTTAGGAGACGGTCCTGGCGCTCACTGGACTTTCTTCATAACAATTGAACCGCTCTCCTTGAAGTTCTTGATGATCCGATAAATGGTTGATTTAGGTGCAATCTTACTGGCAGCAATATCCTTGCCTGTGAAGCCTTTTTTGTGCAAGCAATGATGACGGCACGTGTTTTCTTGCAGGTAACCATGGTTGACAGAGGAAGAACAATGATTCCAAGCACCACCCTCCTTTTGAAGCTTCCAGTCTGTTATTCGAACTCAATCAGCATGACTGAGTGATCACCAGCCTTGTCCTTGTCAACACTCACACCTGTGTTAAGAAGAGAATCACTGACATGATGTCAGCTGGTCCTTTTATCGCAGGGCTGAAATGCAGTGGAATTTTTGGGGGGGATTCAGTTCATTTGCATGGCAAAGAGGGACTTTGCAATTAATTGCAATTCATCTGATCACTCTTCATAACATTCTGGAGTATATGCAAATTGCCATCATACAAACTGAGGCAGCAGACTTTGTGAAAATGTATATTTGTGTCATTCTCAAAACTTTGCGCCACGACTGTACTCTGGATAGGGAATAGGGTGCCAATCGTCCCAAACGGCTCCCTTTTCCCTCTGGTCTCTAGTCAACAGTAGTGCACTGGACAGGGAATAGGGTGCCAGTGGAGACACATACCTATTTCTTCAAGCCCTGTCTATCCTCAGTCATCTAACATTTTATACATTAATTATTTTTTCTTTGTATTGTACTGAAACCCATTCTGAATGAAGGAACTGTGTGTAGTACTGAAACCCATCCTGAATGAAGGAACTGTGTGTAGTACTGAAACCCATTCTGAATGAAGGAACTGTGTGTTGTACTGAAACCCATCCTGAATGAAGGAACTGTGTGTTGTACTGAAACCCATCCTGAATGAAGGAACTGTGTGTAGTACTGAAACCCATTCTGAATGAAGGAACTGTGTGTAGTACTGAAACCCATCCTGAATGAAGGAACTGTGTGTAGTACTGAAACCCATTCTGAATGAAGGAACTGTGTGTAGTACTGAAACCCATCCTGAATGAAGGAACTGTGTGTAGAACTGAAACCCATTCTGAATGAAGGAACTGTGTGTAGTACTGAAACCCATTCTGAATGAAGGAACTGTGTGTGTGTGTGTGTGTGTGTGTGTGTGTGTGTGTGTGTGTTTCAGTCTATAGAATTAAAAACATACAACAGCTGTAGAAATGATGAACAGAGACTAGTAGAAAGATGCACTCTCCTGTTTAAACAATATTACCCTGGTTCTGTCCTGGCATCTGTTTGGGAGGACAATATTACCCTGGTTCTGTCCTGTCATCTGTTTTGGAAGGACAATATTACCCTGGTTCTGTCCTGTCATCTGTTTGGGAGGACAATATTACCCTAGTTCTGTCCTGGCATCTGTTTGGGAGGACAATATTACCCTGGTTCTGTCCTGTCATCTGTTTTGGAAGGACAATATTACCCTGGTTCTGTCCTGTCATCTGTTTGGGAGGACAATATTACCCTGGTTCTGTCCTGTCATCTGTTTTGGAAGGACGAGGACTTTCAAAATTCTATTGTGGCTCTCTGCCTTGGGGTTTTACTACGGAGCTGTCCAGATTATATTTAGAGCTAGAGGACAACCAGTAAAGATGTAGTGAGGAGAGGTGTCACAGCTTCAGTTAAAACCACAAGCTTCTAAGATGGAGGACGAAGGCTCAGCGTATCAAAGGTTGGGAATCTCAGCAATTCCCTTTCTGTAAAGATTGCCAAAACATCATATCACTTTTGATCAGGAAGTACAGTATTATTCATAAACAATTACAGTACAGAAATTGTAAATGTAAAAAATGTCCAATCCCTGTGGTGTAAAGTACTTAAGTAAAAATACTTTCAAGTACGACTTAAGTATTTTTTGGGGGTATCTGTACTTTACTATTTATATTGTTTATAACTTTTTCCTAAAGAAAAGAATGTGCTTTTTACTCCTTACATTTTCCCTGACACCCAAAAGTACTCGGTACATTTTGAATGCTTAGCAGCGCTTATCAAGACAACATCCCTGGTCATCCCTACTGCCTCTGATCTGGAGGACTCACTAAACAGAGAACATCCCTGGTCATCCCTACTGCCTCTGATCTGGAGGACTCACTAAACAGAGAACATCCCTGGTCATCCCTACTGCCTCTGATCTGGAGGACTCACTAAACAGAGAACATCCCTGGTCATCACTACTGCCTCTGATCTGGAGGACTCACTAAACAGAGAACATCCCTGGTCATCCCTACTGTCTCTGATCTGGAGGACTCACTAAACAGAGAACATCCCTGGTCATCCCTACTGCCTCTGATCTGGAGGACTCACTAAACAGAGAACATCCCTGGTCATCCCTACTGTCTCTGATCTGGAGGACTCACTAAACATAGAACATCCCTGGTCATCCCTACTGCCTCTGATCTGGAGGACTCACTAAACAGAGAACATCCCTGGTCATCACTACTGCCTCTGATCTGGAGGACTCACTAAACAGAGAACATCCCTGGTCATCCCTACTGTCTCTGATCTGGAGGACTCACTAAACAGAGAACATCCCTGGTCATCCCTACTGCCTCTGATCTGGAGGACTCACTAAACAGAGAACATCCCTGGTCATCCCTACTGCCTCTGATCTGGAGGACTCACTAAACAGAGAACATCCCTGGTCATCCCTACTGCCTCTGATCTGGAGGACTCACTAAACAGAGAACATCCCTGGTCATCCCTACTGCCTCTGATCTGGAGGACTCACTAAACAGAGAACATCCCTGGTCATCCCTACTGCCTCTGATCTGGAGGACTCACTAAACAGAGAACATCCCTGGTCATCCCTACTGCCTCTGATCTGGAGGACTCACTAAACAGAGAACATCCCTGGTCATCCCTACTGTCTCTGATCTGGCGGACTCACCAACCACAAATGCATTGTTGGTAAAGTGTTAGAGCGTGCCCCTGGCCATCCATAAATGTAAAAAAAATCATCTGCTTTACTTAATATAAGAAATTTGAAATTATTAAACTTGTTAAAACTTAAGTATATTTTAGCACGTACGTTTACTTTTGATACTTAAGTATATTTAAAACCAAATACTTTGACTTTTACTCATGTAGTATTTTACTGGGTGACTTTCACTTTTACTTGAGTCATTTTCTATTAAGGTATCTTTAGTTTTACTACAGTATGACAATTGGGTACATTTTCCACCACTGTCATAGTACTCATTTAGTGCTGGAGTCAATCCATATCGTGGAATATCCGTGTTAAAAAATGTAAAGGTCATTTCCTGATTGAGCTGACATATGCGGCGTTTACCGTGAATGCCGTCTCTGCTAACGAGGGAACATTTATTTTTAAAATGTCAATCTAGCTATAACGCGGATCCTCCCTGATACTGTTGGGAACAGAATCCAGCCCTTAAAGCTACAATCAGCAATAAAAACATTAAGTAACCTTCCCAGCCCTCTGTTTCAGTAAATAAAGAACATTAGGGTGGGGCTACAGAAATGTAACACTTTCAGATTCATAGACAGAGCTGTGGATGCAAGGACTGACCATCCATGATATCAACAGGATAGTTTGAACCATGTTTTGAAGCTATACAGTGTTTGTTTACATTTCCTTTGTTTACTAACATTGGAGTTAAAACAAGCTTACATTTGGGCTTCTGACGGGGTACGACAGATGAACTAAGCTAAGGAGAGCAACTATGATTGACCTGCACCCCTGCTCTTAAAAACAAAAATGAATTACCAGTTTAATATGCAAAATGGCAGCCAACATGTTTCTGAAGAAAATATAGAATTTTCGATTTTGATGATCTCGGAGACGGGGCCTACGCTTTAAATGGCACCTTGTTCCCAATAGTGCACTACTCTGGTCCAAAGTAGTGCACTACTCTGGTCAAAAGTAGTGCACTACTCTGGTCAAAAGTAGTGCACTACTCTGGTCCAAAGTAGTGCACTACTCTGGTCCAAAGTAGTGCACTACTCTGGTCCAAAGTAGTGCACTACTCTGGTCCAAAAGTAGTGCATTGTAAAGAGAATAGTGTTGGGACTGAACCAGAAAGTAGAGACCTTGTCTGACCCTTTACGAAGCACACTAGGATTGTTGTAGGAATGGCAGCTCAAACACTGATCAATGAGGCCGTAATCTTGTATACCTTTTAAATGAGCTCTGAATCTATAGGTCGATAATTAGGTTGGACCTATAGCTAATGAAGTTTGGCGTGAAAGTCTCCTCGATCAATCAACATCCTCAGAGAAGATCACTCGGGGGCTCCCGAGTGGCGCAGCGCTCTAAGGCACTGCATCTCAGCGCAAGAGGCGTCACTACAGACACCCTGGTTTGAATCCAGGCTGTATCACAACCCGGCCGTGATTGGGAGTTCCATAGGGCGGCGCACAATTGGTCCAGCGTCATCCGGGTTCGACCGGTGTAGGCCGTCATTGTAAATAAGAATTTTGTTCTTAACTGACTGACCTACGTTCTACTGCACTGAGATGCAGTGCCTTAGACCGCTGCGCCACTCATGAGGTGCTCTACCTCGGGTGCTCTATCTCGGGTGCTCTGCCTCAGGTGCTCTACCTCAGGTGCTCTACCTCAGGTGCGCTACCTCAGGTGCTCTACCTCAGGTGCTCTACCTCAGGTGCTCTACCTCAGGTGCTCTACCTCAGGTGCTCTACCTCAGGTGCTCTACCTCAGGTGCTCTACCTCAGGTACTCTACCTCAGGTGCTCTACCTCAGGTGCTCTACCTCAGGTGAGCAATACCTTGAGACTTCTTTAATATTAGACATTGCGCGACCAGCTGTTATTGACAAATAGACACCCCCCCCCCCAGCCCTCGTCTTACCAGACGTAGCTGTTCTGTCCTGGCGATGCACAGAAAGCCCAGCCAGCTCTATATTATCCGCGTCGTCGTTCAGCCACGACGCAGTGAAACATAGGATATTACAGTTTTTAATGTCCCGTTGGTCGGATAGTCTCCAACGGAGATCATCCAGTTAATTTTCCAGCGATTGCACGTTGGCCAATAGAACTCATGGTAGACGCACGTTACCCACTCGCCGATGAATTCGCACAAGGCACGCCGATCTCTGCCCCTTGTACTTCTGTCTTTTCTTCAAGCGAATGACGGTAATTTGGGCCTGGTCTTGGCGGAAGCGGTATATCCTTCGGCATCAGACTCATTAAAGAAAAAAAATCTTTGTCCAGTTCGAGGTGAGTAATCGCTGTTCTGATATCCAGGGTGTTATTTTCGGTCATAAGAGACGGTAGCAGCAACATTATGTACAAAATTAGTTACAAACAATGTGAAAAAACAAAACAAAATAGCCCAGTTGGTTAAGAGCCGTTGAAACGGCAGCCATCCCCTCCGGCGCCATTATCCATTATGTTTTCCTGCGCTGCTAAATATTCTAAACGCAACGATGTACTTTCAGGTGTCAGGGAAAATGTACGGATTGAAAAGTACATTATTTTCTTTATAAATGTAGTGAAGTCAAAGTAAAAGTTGTCAAAAATATAAATAGTAAAGTACAGATACTCCCAAAAAAGGAAAATACTTTAAAGAATTTTTACTTAAGTGCTTTACACCACTGTCTAGTTTAGCGTACACTGGCTCACCATACTGACCACAGAAGGCAAGGTATGCTGTATTACAGTGTGTACTTACCTGTCCATAAAAGCACACCTGAAAAGCAGTTCTACTTGATCCAGTATTGACAGAACTCTACTTTGTAAGGGCCCTTATATATATATCAGCTGTTGGCAGACTCAGGCTTGTAACGCCTTACTGTAGGCTCCATAGAAATAGAACGAAGGTCAGTGGTTCCAGGCCCTTCTACACATTGTGTTTCTACGGTAAGGATCACACGTGAACATTCTATACACTGGTATGTTTCACTAGGGTTCAACAATCTCTTTACAGTAACAACTGACCAGACCAGGACAGATGATTGAAATGCTTGACTAGTATGTAAGGGACTGTGGGAATGTGGGTTTGAGGTTTCAGACGGTTTGAATGGTGTAAAATAGTCAAAACAGAGATACTGCACATTTCCTTTTGGATGGATGTTATTAAAAACAAAAGGATCGATTTTACATCAGTAATGTGTCTGTTGAACAAAATAAAAAAATGAAATAAATAAAAAAATGAACCCTGGAAAATGTTAAATTGTGGAATGTAAAATCATGATGAAATAAATCTCATTGGTGTGTTATCACGTTGGTAGTTCTGTTGTCATCCTGTATACTTGGAATGTCCCTCTCTCTCTCTCTCTCTCTCTCTGTCTCCCTCTACTGTGTACATGGAATGTCCCTCCCTCTCTCTATCCCTCTCACTCCCTCCCTCCCTCTCCTGTGTACATGGAATGTCCCTCCCTCTCTCTCTCTCCCTTTACTGTGTAAATGGAATGTCCCTCTCTCTCCCTCTCTTGTGTACATGGAATGTCCCTCTCTCTCCCTCTTCTGTGTACATGTCATGTCCTTCTCTCTGTCTCTTTCTCTCCCTCTCCTGTGTAAATAGAATGTCCCTGTCCCTCTCTCTCTCCCTCTCCTGTGTACATGGAATTAAGCTTTACCATTTTCTGTAGCATTAGTGTTTTCTGATCTTTCCTGTGTTGAATGATTTATTGAGTTCATTCCAAAATGTAAATGTTTTACACCAATGTGGGGTGTAGGTCTAATATTACAATGGAAAGATCAGAGCAAGAGAGCGAAGAGGAGGACAAGCAGCATGAAGAAGAGTGCATATTGAAGCACAATGGAAACGTGTCCTGGTCTTTGTAGCTGTAAAGCCGTCCTCTGCTCCGTCTCTAGGATTAGCGGTCCGTATGAGTCAACTTCCCTCTGTGTATTTTTGGCTCCTCTTTTGTTTCCGTGTTGCCTTGCCCCTGTTTCTGTGTTGCCTTTGACCCTGTTTCTGTGTTGCCTTCGCCCCTGTTTCTGTGTTGCCTTTGACCCTGTTTCCGTGTTTCCCTGTTCCCGTGTTGCCTTCTCCCCTGTATGCTTTTCCCGTTTCTGTGTTGCCTTCGCCCCTGTTTCCGTGTTGCCTTCGCCCCTGTTTCCGTGTTGCCTTCGCCCCTGTTTCTGTGTTGCCTTCGCCCCTGTTTCTGTGTTGCCTTTGACCCTGTTTCCGTGTTTCCCTGTTCCCGTGTTGCCTTCTCCCCTGTATGCTTTTCCCGTTTCTGTGTTGCCTTCGCCCCTGTTTCCGTGTTGCCTTCGCCCCTGTTTCCGTGTTGCCTTCGCCCCTGTTTCTGTGTTGCCTTCGCCCCTGTATCCTTTTCCCCTGTTTCCGTGTTGCCTTCTCCCCTGTATCCTTTTTCCCTGTTTCCATGTTGCCTTCGCCCCTGTTTCCGTGTTGCCTTCGCCCCTGTTTCCGTGTTGCCTTCGCCCCTGTTTCCGTGTTGCCTTCTCCCCTGTTTCCGTGTTGCCTTCGCCCCTGTTTCCCTGTTGCCTTCGCCCCTGTTTCCGTGTTGCCTTCGCCCCTGTTTCCGTGTTGCCTTCGCCCCTGTTTCCGTGTTGCCTTCGCCCCTGTTTCCGTGTTGCCTTCGCCCCTGTTTCCGTGTTGCCTTCGCCCCTGCCAGCACTTCCGCGTTCCCCTATTTTCCTCTAATCTAATACATTAGAAAGTGTTCTGAGCCTTTCTTAGGCCCCATGTCTAGCCTGTAACTGAAAAACATCAGGAGGGCTATGGTCTATAGTAGTGCACTATATAGGGAATAGGGTTCTGGTCTAAAGTAGTGTACTATATAGGGAATAGGGCTCTGGTCTAAAGTAGTGCACTATATAGGGAATAGGGCTCTGGTCTAAAGTAGTGCACTATATAGGGAATAGGGCTCTGGTCTATAGTAGTGCACTATATAGGGAATAGGGCTCTGGTCTAAAGTAGTGTACTATATAGGGAATAGGGCTCTGGTCTAAAGTAGTGTACTATATAGGGAATAGGGCTCTGGTCTAAAGTAGTGCACTAAATAGGGAATAGGGCCCTGGTCTATAGTAGTGTATTATATAGGGAATAGGGTTCTGGTCTAAAGTAGTGTACTATATAGGGAATAAGACCCTGGTCTAAGGTAGTGCACTATATAGGGAATAGGGCTCTGGTCTATAGTAGTGCACTATATAGGGAATAGGGCTCTGGTCTATCGTAGTGCACTATATAGGGAATAGGGCTCTGGTCTATCGTAGTGCACTATATAGGGAATAGGGCCCTGGTCTATAGTAGTGACCTATATAGGGAATAGGGCTCTGGTCTAAGGTAGTGTACTAAATAGGGAATAGGGCTCTGGTCTATCGTAGTGTACTATATAGGGTACCATATGGTCAGGATTCTAACAGGCTGACTTGTTCTATGAGGACGTAGATATAACACACACACACACACACACACACACACACACACACACACACACACACACACACACACACACACACACACACACACACACACACAAATACAACATTCCAAATGAGGACTGATGTAGACTATATAAAAGTGTTGCTTGATGTTTCCCAGCTTGGCTCAGCCAATTAGCTCGGCACGGCAGTAATTTCACCCAATGAGAGCATGACAATATCCCAGAGGAGTAGAGTAGCTGCTATATGCAAGGCATAGGGTCACATCCCAAATGGCAACCTATTCCCTATTTAGTGCACTACTTTTGACCAGGGCCCTGTGAGGGCTAGTGGAACTACAAAGGGAATAGGGTGCCATTTGGGATGCAACCAAGTGCCAGCTAGGTTCATCAGAGTACGAGCAGCTTCGTTCTCTTGGCATTATGGGATGTTAGTTCTCCAGCCAGCTAGGTTCATCAGAGTACGAGCAGCTTCGTTCTCTTGGCATTATGGGATGTTAGTTCTCCAGCCAGCTAGGTTCATCAGAGTACGAGCAGCTTCGTTCTCGTGACATTATGGGATGTTAGTTCTCCAGCCAGCTAGGTTCATCAGAGTACGAGCAGCTTCGTTCTCTTGACATTATGGGATGTTAGTTCTCCAGCCAGCTAGGTTCATCAGAGTACGAGCAGCTTCGTTCTCTTGGCATTATGGGATGTTAGTTCTCCAGCCAGCTAGGTTCATCAGAGTACGAGCAGCTTTGTTCTCGTGACATTATGGGATGTTAGTTCTCCAGCCAGCTAGGTTCATCAGAGTACGAGCAGCTTCGTTCTCTTGACATTATGGGATGTTAGTTCTCCAGCCAGCTAGGTTCATCAGAGTACGAGCAGCTTCGTTCTCTTGACATTATGGGATGTTAGTTCTCCAGCCAGCTAGGTTCATCAGAGTACGAGCAGCTTCGTTCTCTTGACATTATGGGATGTTAGTTCTCCAGCCAGCTAGGTTCATCAGAGTACGAGCAGCTTCGTTCTCGTGACATTATGGGATGTTAGTTCTCCGGCCAGCTAGGTTCATCAGAGTACGAGCAGCTTCGTTCTCTAGACATTATGGGATGTTAGTTCTCCGGCCAGCTAGGTTCATCAGAGTACGAGCAGCTTCGTTCTCTTGACATTATGGGATGTTAGTTTTCAGGCCAGCTAGGTTCATCAGAGTACGAGCAGCTTAATTTTTTTGACATTATCTTAGAGGCGCTGCCTCTTCGGGCTAGATAAAGTTAATTGGCCCACATGAAATGGCATTTGAAGTCTGTCCTTTCAAAGGAACGCTTCTTCCTTAGGAGGTTGGTGGTGTAGTCGACAGCCACTATACTGCGGCTGGTTCACCAAATCATCTTCTGGAGGTAATGAGCTGTGGTGTGAACTGAACTCTCTCTCTCTCTCTCCTGAACTGAACTCTCTCTCTCTCTCTCTCCTGAACTGAACTCTCTCTCTCTCCTGAACTGAACTCTCTCTCTCTCCTGAACTGAACTCTCTCTCTCTCCTGAACTGAACTCTCTCTCTCCTGAACTGAACTCTCTCTCTCCTGATGAGATGTTGGTTTAGTTCTGACAGGGTGCATGAGAACATGTCTCGTCATATCAGGTTCTTATGCAAATGAAAGGAAGTGTTTGCAGAGAGAGAGAGAGAGTGAGGGAGAGGGACAGAGGGAGAGAGGTAGAGAGAGAGAGAGAGAGAGACAGACAGACAGACAGACAGAGAGAGAGAGGGAGAGAGGGAGAGAGAGAAAGAGAGAGAGAGCGAGAGAGAGAGAGACAGAGAGAGAGAGAAAGAGAGACAGAGAGCGAGAGAGAGAGAGACAGAGAGAGAGAGAGAGAGAGAGAGAGTTTCTCAAATGACACCTCTATGAACAGTTGCTTTGAGATAACTTGAGAACAGGAGGTGATGTTTGCAGTTCTAATGTATTATCATATCAAGACTGCACACCTTGCAGGTTACATCCTACACCTCCACACCTGGCAGGTTACATCCTACACCTCCACACCTGGCAGGTTACATCCTACACCTCCACACCTGGCAGGTTACATCCTACACCTCTACACCTGGCAGGTTACATCCTACACCTCAACACCTGGTAGGTTACATCCTACACCTCAACACCTGGCAGGTTACATCCTACACCTCAACACCTGGCAGGTTACATCCTACACCTCTACACCTGGCAGGTTACATCCTACACCTCTACACCTGGCAGGTTACATCCTACACCTCAACACCTGGCAGGTTACATCTCACAGCTCCACACCTGGCAGGTTACATCCTACACCTCAACACCTGGCAGCTTACATCCTACACCTCAACACCTGGCAGGTTACATCTCACACCTCCACCACTGGCAGGTTACATCCTACACCTCTACACCTGGCAGGTTACATCTCACACCTCAACACCTGGCAGGTTACATCCTACACCTCTACACCTGGCAGGTTACATCCTACACCTCAACACCTGGCAGGTTACATCTCACACCTCAACACCTGGCAGGTTACATCCTACACCCCATCACCTGGCAGGTTACATCCTACTCCACAACACCTGGCAGGTTCCATCCTACACCTCAACACTTGGCATGTTCCATCCTACACCTCAACACCTGGCAGGTTCCATCCTACACCTCAACACCTGGCAGGTTACATCCTACACCTCTACACCTGGCAGGTTACATCTGTCATGACGTTGGCCTGTGGGTAAGGTTTATGACCCCCCCCATAAATACCTTTCTCCCTTCCCCTCTCTTACTGACCCTACTGAAGGACTGCTGTCCTGTTAAATATAGAGAGTCTTGGAACATCAAACAAATGGGGAAAGGAACCATATTTTGGTAATAAAACCAGTTGGAAATATGCTTGATAACGTAATGAGTATGGATGTCAGTTCATTGTTATCTGTGACATTATGACTGATGACAGGACGACATAAACTGTACCTGGGAAAGTATACACCCTCTAGTTATCAGAGTCACATGGAATTGTTATGCAATTGAAATGTTTGATATTGAAATTGTTTGTTAGGAGATTAAATGTAATTTTAGCTTCCAAATGAGAGAATTGGGTTTTCATAAGGAAAGTCCCCTGCTTGATCAGTGGCCCACCCCTGTGAAGAGGAGGGGTTATAAACGATGAAACACATCCTTCCCCCCCTCCACTATATAAGCCTTTGACGAAAAGATAACCGTAGTTCCAGTACGTGAGGTCTGCATCCTCTACGTTAGAAGGACACACATGTCAAGGACAGAACTAAGCCAACCTCGGCGTGAGCTATGGTATGAACTGGTATGAACTTTGAGCTTATTCACTACAGAAGTGATACTTCCTAGCTGTTGAGTTAGCAGCGGCCGCTGTCGACGTGTGCTAGGAAAGGACGGACGACGGATCCAGTCTAACAGACGGACGAAGATACCACCACGTATCCAATGTACCACCAGAGACATTCTTCCAAGGACCGGAAGATCTGTTGGCCAACCCGGCCAGCATCTACGACCAATCTACCGAAGCGCAGCTCAGAGTAAATATTTATTGCATTTTTCTTTTGCAAATGGCCGGTAATTTAGAATGCATAAGATAATGTATTTACGATAGCATAGCTGCTGTTTCTCTGTTCCTAAATCTTCCCGCTCTTTCATTCAAGCCCAACCCCCTTTCCTTTCTGTAACCAGCCGTCATGTATGACATCATTTGTATTCGGTGTATTTGTAATTCTGTGTGATAAGTTTAGGTATTTAGTAAATAAATAATTAAACCCAATTTGGTATTGCTGATTCAACTTGTTAGCCAGGGTTCGTGAAGATAACCAAGAATTTACAACTTTCATTATGAGACTGAAAATAAGATAAGGGTTAATATTGACTGCTATCGATGTAAAATATTACTAAGTATTTTAAGAGTTTATTCGGAAGATAACAGCTCTATAAACGTTCTTCCGTGGTGCCCCGACTTTCTAGTTAATTACATTTACATGATTAGCTTAATCAGGTAATATTAATTACAGAGAAAGAATTTTATAAGTTAGCATGTCATATCACTTAATCCGGCATAGCCAAAGACACGACACATCCTACACCTCTACACCTGGCAGGTTACATCTCACACCTCAACACCTGGCAGGTTACATCCTACACCTCAACACCTGGCAGGTTACATCTCACACCTCCACACCTGGCAGGTTACATCCTACACCTCAACACCTGGCAGGTTACATCCTACATCTCAACACCTGGCAGGTTACATCCTACACCTCTACACCTGGCAGGTTACATTTCATATCTCAACACCTGGCAGGTTACATCCTACATCTCAACACCTGGCAGGTTACATCCTACACCTCTACACCTGGCAGGTTACATTTCATATCTCAACACCTGGCAGGTTACATCCTACACCACAACACCTGGCAGGTTACATCCTACACCTCAATACCTGGCAGGTTACATCTCACACCTCCACACCTGGCAGGTTACATCCTACACCTCCACACCTGGCAGGTTACATCTCACACCTCAACACCTGGCAGGTTATATCCTACACCCAAACACCTGGCAGGTTATATCCTACACCTCAACACCTGGCAGGTTACATCCTACACCTCAACACCTGGCAGGTTATATCCTACACCTCAACACCTGGCAGGTTATATCCTACACCTCAACACCTGGCAGGTTATATCCTACACCTCAACACCTGGCAGGTTACATCCTACACCTCAACACCTGGCAGGT
Organism: Salmo trutta; assembly: GCF_901001165.1. Classification (NCBI taxonomy): domain Eukaryota; kingdom Metazoa; phylum Chordata; class Actinopteri; order Salmoniformes; family Salmonidae; genus Salmo; species Salmo trutta. The sequence continues at coordinate 247,575 of NW_021823456.1, forward strand.
TACATCTCACACCTCAACACCTGGCAGGTTACATCCTACACCTCAACACCTGGCAGGTTACATCTCACACCTCTACACCTGGCAGGTTACATCTCACACCTCAACACCTGGCAGGTTACATCCTACACCTCAACACCTGGCAGGTTACATCCTATACCTCAACACCTGGCAGGTTACATCCTACACCTCAACACCTGGCAGGTTACATCCTACACCTCTACACCTGGCAGGTTACATCCTACACCTCGACACCTGGCAGGTTACATCTCACACCTCAACACCTGGCAGGTTACATCCTACACCTCGACACCTGGCAGGTTACATCCTACACCTCGACACCTGGCAGGTTACATCCTACACCTCAACACCTGGCAGGTTACATCCTACACCTCTACACCTGGCAGGTTATATCCTACACCTCAACACCTGGCAGGTTACATCCTACACCTCAACACCTGGTAGGTTACATCCTACACCTCAACTCCTGGCAGGTTACATTTCACAGCTCAACACCTGGCAGGTTAAATTTCCTATCTCAACACCTGGCAGGTTACATTTCACATCTCTTACTGTAAATACCTTGTAAATGTTTAGTTGTTGTATTTTTGGGGAGCCAACATGGACAGATAACACGAGAACTGAATGTCTGGTGTTGTTCTGCAGTACCTTCAGAAACTATTGACATCCCTTGACTTTCATCCACATGTTGTTGTGTTACAGCTGGAATTTAAAATGGAGAACAAATATTATCACTGGCCTACACACAATACCCCGTAATGTCAAAGTGGAATTAAAAATTAAAAGCTGAAATGTCTTGAGTTAATAAGTATTTAACCCCTTTGTTATAGCAAGCCTACATTAGTTCAGGATTAAAAATGTGCTAAACAAGTCACATAATAAAGTTGCATGGACTCACTCTGTTTTCAATAATAGTGTTTAACATGATTTATGAATGACTACCTCATCTCTGTACTCCACACATACAATTATCTGTACCTCAGTCGACGATTCAACCACAAAGACCAGGGAGGTTTTCCAATGCCTCGCAAAGAATGGCACCGAGTGGCAGATGTTTTTTTCGTTTTTTTAAAGCAGACATTGAATATCCCTTTGAGCATGGTGAAGTTATTAATTACACTTTGGATGGTGTATCAATACACCCAGTCACTACAAAGATACAGGCTTCCTTCCTAACTCAGTTGCCAAAGAGAAAGGAAACCGCTCCGGGATTTCACTATGAGGCCAATGGTAACTTTAAAACAGTTACCATTGGGGGGCCAGTACGAAAGAAAAAAAAATTATGAAATGAAAATGAAATGAAATGTATGCATTCACTACTGTAAGTCGCTCTGGATAAGAGCATCTGCTAAGTGACTAAAATGTAAAGGCTGTGATATGAAAACTGAGGATGGATCAACAACATTGTACTCAACAATACTATCCTAATTGACAGAGTGAAAAGAAGGAAGCCTGTACAGAATAAAAATATTCCAAAACATGCATCCTGTTTGCAACAAGGCACTAAAGTAATACTGTAAAAAAACAACACTGCTATCTCAGCACACATTAATGAATCAAACAATTAACTTTTTCAATTCGTTTCCTGATTTCGAGTTTTAAAATCTAGACATGCCTCTAATGATACACTAAGAACACCACAGCAGGTGGGGCAAAGTGGGCAAAGTGTAAACTGGTCCCTATCCCTCCCTGTGCTAGCATTAACAATCAGAGGGCAGAGTGTAAACTGGTCCCAATCCCTCCCTGGGTTAGCATTATCAATCAGAGGGCAGAGTGTAAACTGGTCCCAATCCCTCCCTGGGTTAGCATTAACAATCAGAGGGCAGAGTGTAAACTGGTCCCAATCTCTCCCTGGGTTAGCATTAACAATCAGAGGGCAGAGTGTAAACTGGTCCCTATCCCTCCCTGGGTTAGCATTAACAATCAGAGGGCAGAGTGTAAACTGGTCCCAATCCCTCCCTGGGTTAGTATTCACATGCAGAGGGCAGAGTGTAAACTGGTCCCTATCCCTCCCTGGGTTAGCATTCACATGCAGAGGGCAGAGTGTAAACTGGTCCCAATCCCTCCCTGGGCTAGCATTCAAATGCAGAGGGCAGAGTGTAAACTGGTCCGAATCCCTCCCTGGGTTAGTATTCACATGCAGAGGGCAGAGTGTAAACTGGTCCCTATCCCTCCCTGGGTTAGTATTCACATGCAGAGGGCAGAGTGTAAACTGGTCCCAATCCCTCCCTGGGTTAGTATTCACATGCAGAGGGCAGAGTGTAAACTGGTCCCAATCCCTCCCTGGGTTAGTATTCACATGCAGAGGGCAGAGTGTAAACTGGTCCCTATCCCTCCCTGGGTTAGCATTATCAATCAGAGGGCAGAGTGTAAACTGGTCCCAATCTATTTCTGCTATTTTGCTAATTCTTTATTACACCAGATTAAACATGACAATTCCATCAGGAGTTGTCAAGAGATCAGAACCAGACTGGCACCAGGCTACATGTTGGGTCCAACAAGCTGAACTCCATCTGTTTGATAGGGTCAGGGATTCACCCTGTTCTGTTCTGAACTCTACCCGTCAGAGACTCCTCTTTTATGGCATTGGAACTGACTTGGATTATTTCCTGTATAATAGTGCGCTTGCGTCCTTACCTTGTTTGTTTTCTTCATATTTCTTGTGTTTTTTTTCTTCTGGTAATAAAATGCTATTGATTATTGCATTGCTGTGTTTTTGAATTAGCAAGAAAGGCATTTCACTGTACTTGTGCATGTGACAATTAAAAACGTCTCTCTAAATCAAGAGGACTCAAGTGGAGCGTGTCCTGATGGGTGAGTAAACTTGTGGTGCTGTGCCACGCTCCAGATTTCCACTAGCGACCTGGAGTCTGTGTCACCGTTAAGACATGGCTACCAGGTGGAAACTGACAGAGGGAAGTTACAGCACCACAAGCACCACATAGTGACACCCGGCCTCCGTCCTGTCCCAACCTGTGCTGTTCTGAGAGGGTCACAGGTCCATGATAAAATCATCTATATGTTTAAAGAAAATGATTAAATAATTCTACCCTGAAACATAACTAATTAGTAATTAGTTGTTTATGTAGCATGTATAATGAATAATTAAAGTATTACACATAAGTCCAACTAGGTTGGACTGGGAGGGAGATAAATGTGTCTACGTGTGTGTCTAAGAAAATACCGAGAACAATTACCCGACCTGGCTAGAACTCTGAGAATCTTATGATAGGACAGGAAGTACTTCTCAAGGTTCCTCTAATCTCTGGGGAATGGAACGGACAGCGCTGGGTCGTGATACACAGTGGTGAGAACTCTGAGAAACCTATGATAGGACAGGAAGTACTTCTCAAGGTTCCTCTAATCTCTGGGGAATGGAACGGACAGCGCTGGGTAGTGATACACAGTGGTGACAACTCTGGAGAAGCACACAACTCACCTACTGTTCGTGTGGATGTATGTGCGTAGGATATCTACTGTTTGTGTGTATGTATGTGCGTAGGATATCTACTGTTTGTGTGTATGTATGTGCGTAGGATATCTACTGTTTGTGTGTATGTATGTGCGTAGGATATCTACTGTTTGTGTGTATGTATGTGCGTAGGTAGGAAGTGAACTATAAAATGGATGTCTTTGTATAATGAACTTCAGAGTACCCTCGTGAATAAACATTTTGACTATTGTAAGCTGGGACTCTCGTCTGTTTCATTCAACCAGAATCTTACAAACTCTGGGTTGCAGACTGAGTAGATTAATTTAAATTTATGAACATTGATAATGAAATTCACATTAACAGTCCATCTCCATGCTCCCTTCGAGGTAGAGGTGGTCGCCCCCTTCTGGTCTGGCATGGAGTTGCTCCATCCTCTGATAGACGGTCAGCTTGCAGCCAGGCCTGGCAAGGGTTGTCTCAAATGCTACCCTATTCCCTATATAGTGCACTACTTTTGACCAGAGCCCTATAGTACCGCACTATAAAGGGGTTAGGGCGCTTTTTGGGAGTACTCTATTTGTGAGTCCTCCCAACCCCTATCCCTTTCTCAGGGAGGCCTGAAACCAGAGACCTATTTATGGATGTGAGAAACTCAATGTTAGATGTAAATACACCTGCAGTGAGAGGCTTAGCTTTCACTACACCTGCAGAGTGAGAGGCTTAGCTTTCACTACACCTGCAGTAAGAGGCTTAGCTTTCACTACACCTGCAGAGTGAGAGGCTTAGCTTTCACTACACCTGCAGTAAGAGGCTTAGCTTTCACTACACCTGCAGTAAGAGGCTTAGCTTTCACTACACCTGCAGTAAGAGGCTTAGCTTTCACTACACCTGTAGTAAGAGGCTTAGCTTTCACTACACCTGCAGAGTGAGAGGCTTAGCTTTCACTACACCTGCAGAGTGAGAGGCTTAGCTTTCACTACACCTGCAGTAAGAGGCTTAGCTTTCACTACACCTGCAGTAAGAGGCTTAGCTTTCACTACACCTGCAGAGTGAGAGGCTTAGCTTTCACTACACCTGCAGAGTGAGAGGCTTAGCTTTCACTACACCTGCAGAGTGAGAGGCTTAGCTTTCACTACACCTGCAGAGTGAGGCTTAGCTTTCACTACACCTGCAGTAAGAGGCTTAGCTTTCACTACACCTGCAGTAAGAGGCTTAGCTTTCACTACACCTGCAGAGTGAGAGGCTTAGCTTTCACTACACCTGCAGAGTGAGAGGCTTAGCTTTCACTACACCTGCAGAGTAAGAGGCTTAGCTTTCACTACACCTGCAGAGTGAGAGGCTTAGCTTTCACTACACCTGCAGTAAGAGGCTTAGCTTTCACTACACGTGCAGTAAGAGGCTTAGCTTTCACTACACCTGCAGAGTGAGAGGCTTAGCTTTCACTACACCTGCAGTAAGAGGCTTAGCTTTCACTACACCTGCAGAGTGAGAGGCTTAGCTTTCACTACACCTGCAGTAAGAGGCTTAGCTTTCACTACACCTGCAGTAAGAGGCTTAGCTTTCACTACACCTGCAGTAAGAGGCTTAGCTTTCACTACACCTGCAGAGTGAGAGGCTTAGCTTTCACTACACCTGCAGAGTGAGAGGCTTAGCGTTATGTTTAATCTATCCATTTCCCTTTTTTTAGCTTTGATCTGGACAAATTGATGCCAGGCACCACAGGCATAGTGACATTTTTGCATGTAATTATCAATTTTGATAGCTCCCGAGTGGTCTAAGGCACTGCATCTCAGTGCAAGAGGCATCATTACAGTACCTGGTTCGAATCCAGGCTGAATCACATCCTGACGTGATTGGGAGTCCTATAGGGAGGTTCACAATTGAGTTTGGCCTGGGGTAGGCCGTCATTGTAAATAAGAATTTGTTTTTAACTGGCTTGTCTTGTTAAATAATACCACTGTCATAAAAATGCCATGAATGGTACCCACTGTTAAATGGACATCCATCATTTAAAAACCAACTGAATAGACAATGTAACAAACTGGACTATATTTAGTAACTTCATTTGAAGAGATTGTGATTGGGTCTAAATACAGTACCAGTCAAACGTTTAGACACGCCTACTCATTCGTGGGTTGAGAGAACGCCAAGAGCGTGCAAAGCTGTCATCAAGACAACAAAAAAGTGGCTACTTTAAAGAATCTCAAATATAAAATATATTTTGATTTGTTTAACAGTGTTTTGGTTACGACATGATTTTGCATGTGTGCTATTTTCATAGTTTCGATGTCTTCACTATTATTTTACAATGTAGAAAATAGTAAAAAATAAATAAAGAAAAACCTTTGAATGACAAGATGTGTCCAAACTTTTGACTGGCACTGTGTTTGGCAGTGTAAATGTTGTGTACTTGTCTAACTGCCACTTCCCGACAGTCAAACTCCTTTTCCTCATCCTCAGAAGCATCAGCGTTCACCAAATGGTGTGTGGTTTTCCTTAGACGTATTTTCCCGGACTTATACATATGGAATTGTTGACATGTTGTCAAATTTTTATTCTAGATTACATTTTCTTCTGAAAGAAAAATGCATTTTAGTATTTTACAGATAGAAAGATGTAAAAAGTATTAATTCACAATCTGCTATGTATAAATCCAGCCCTGGAGTGTCTTAACAAAATGAAATACAAATATTTAGGCTGACTTAACCCGATGTCCACAAAAATGTATTTGCGTGATATGCAAATATGTGCATTTTTAACGAAATATCACCTAATTTGCATATGTCAATAGAATATTTCCAGGAGAAAATTATATTAAAAAGTATTATATTTGTGTCCACGTTCAACCGGTAAGTTGATTGTGATATGATTAAGGGTGTGGTGCCTGGCCTTCCATAGAGCAAAAGGAAGCACTACCCATTGGATCAAAGTAATCATTGTTCTGCCAAAACCAAGTGTGATGTACCCGATTTCTGCGAATCAGAAGCGTACATCTCGGGGTCTGGCAGGAAGCTGCGTATAAACAGATGGAGGTGAGGGATGCATCCCAAACGGCACTCAAAACCTATGTAGGGCACTGCTTTAGACCAGAGCCCCATGGGTCTAGGAAGTAGTGAACTATATAGGTAACAGGGTCCCGTTTGAGATAGATCTGATTTGTAGCTTTGAAGGAACTCATTTCATTTCAGTCAACCAGACAACTCACTACCGTAGCATCCATCCTGTCAAACATGGTTTTATTTCCCCTACGTTCAGTTATATTTGTGATATAACACAATATTTTAATATCTGGATCATTCACCAATATCTTGGTTTTGACATCTTCAAATGCCTCTTAACTTGCTGTCGTCAAATCCCGATGGTGCTGTCCCTGATGCTGCCATAGAAACAGACACAGACAGACAGACAGAGACAGACAGGAGACAGAAGGAGGGAGACAGACAGGAGACAGAAGGAGGGAGACAGACAGGAGACAGACAGGAGACAGACAGGAGACAGACAGACGGAGACAGACAGACAGGAGACAGGGCCAGGTAGACAGTGTAGCTAGGATAGTAGTTTGCTTCTATAGACCAACTGAAACAACTCAACATAACCAAGAGGGAACACAAGATCAGAAAACCAGCTCACCAGGAAGAACAATATATCTTATTGTTTTTTTGTTAATTAGATCTGATTCGGTTTAATTTGTGTTTCTGTGGGGGATTTAAAGACGGGAATCAGAAGTCCACTTCACATCATCGCTCCCTAGTGGCGGTCCACGCCGGCGCTCAGTAGCAGCTCTGTGGGTGTCTGAGCCGGGGATCTGAAAGTCGTCTGGAAGCCTGGAGGTGGAGAGTGGAATTGACTGGCTGGGTGGGGGTTGTGAGAGGCTGTGGATGGGGGTGGGTAGGGAGCCCAGCTGGGTCTGTGGTGAGGGGGGACCTGGCCGCTGTGTGAGTTGGGCTGCTGGGGGGTTGGGTTAGCAGTGGAGCTGGGGAGAGACGCAGCATCCATCTCTGTAAGGACCTGAAGGGACTTGAGCCAGTGGGGAGGGTTGTCATCCTGGAGGGAGTCCAAACTGTTGCCTGCTGATGATGGGAAACCTGGAGAGAGAGAGAGAGAGAGAGAGAGAGAGAGAGAGAGAGAGAGAGAGAGAGAGAGAGAGAGAGAGAGAGAGAGAGAGCGCGAGAGAGTGAGCGAGAGAGTGAGCGAGAGAGTGAGCGAGAGAGTGAGCGAGCAGGTGAGCAAGAGAGTGAGCGAGCAGGTGAGCAAGAGAGTGAGCGAGAGAGAGCGAGCGAGAGAGAGCGAGCGAGAGAGAGCGAGAGAGAGCGAGAGAGAGCGAGAGAGAGCGAGAGCGAGAGAGAGAGAGAGAGAGCGAGAGAGAGAGAGAGAGAGAGCGAGAGAGAGAGAGAGAGCGAGAGAGTGAGCGAGAGAGTGAGCGAGAGAGTGAGCGAGAGAGTGAGCGAGAGAGTGAGCGAGCGAGAGAGTGAGCAGGTGAGCAAGAGAGTGAGCGAGAGAGAGCGAGAGAGAGCGAGAGAGAGCGAGAGAGAGCGAGAGAGAGCGAGAGAGAGCGAGAGAGAGCGAGAGAGAAAGAGAGAGAAAGAGAGAGAAAGAGAGAAAGAAGAGTTAATAAGAACCACAGTACAGAACAAGTCTGAAGTCCAACTGACAAAACTCAGGGAGGACAATAACTCCTAGGATGTCAACACTGACAGACCCAGGATCCTCTTCACTAACCAGGCTGCCTGCCTCCGACAGGACAGATACAGATAGGAGAGCTGGGCCTGGCTGGCTGACAAGAGAGCCTGCTATTAAAACCACACAGAGACAGACAGCCAGAATGATTGGCCACCATTACATTATTAGCCGTTAGAGAGGAGAAATCCTCTGTGGAGAGGACCTGTCTGTCTGGAGCCATGACTTACTAATACGACAAAAACCCTTTAGACCTAACAGCAAGCGTTAGCCACTTCCTGTCTGGGAAGTTCTGCACTACTATAGACCAGGGCCCTATATAGAGCACTACTATAGACCAGGGCCCTATATAGAACACTACTATAGACCAGGGCCCTATATAGAACACTACTATAGACCAGGGCTCTATATAGAGCACTACTATAGACCAGGGCCCTATATAGAACACTACTATAGACCAGGGCCCTATATAGAACACTACTGTAGACCAGGGCCCTATATAGAACACTACTATAGACCTGGGCCCTATATAGAACACTACTATAGAGAGGCCCTATATAGAACACTACTATAGACCAGGGCCCTATATAGAACACTACTATAGACCAGGGCCCTATATAGAACACTACTATAGACCAGGGCCCTATATAGAACACTACTATAGACCAGGGCCCTATATAGAGCACTACTATAGACCTGGGCCCTATATAGAACACTACTATAGAGAGGCCCTATATAGAACACTACTATAGACCAGGGCCCTATATAGAACACTACTATAGACCAGGGCCCTATATAGAACACTACTATAGACCAGGGCTCTATATAGAACACTACTATAGACCAGGGCCCTATATAGAGCACTACTATAGACCAGGGCCCTATATAGAACACTACTATAGACCAGGGCCCTATATAGAACACTACTATAGACCAGGGCTCTATATAGAGCACTACTATAGACCAGGGCCCTATATAGAACACTACTATAGACCAGGGCCCTATATAGAACACTACTGTAGACCAGGGCCCTATATAGAACACTACTATAGACCTGGGCCCTATATAGAACACTACTATAGAGAGGCCCTATATAGAACACTACTATAGACCAGGGCCCTATATAGAACACTACTATAGACCAGGGCCCTATATAGAACACTACTATAGACCAGGGCCCTATATAGAACACTACTATAGACCAGGGCCCTATATAGAGCACTACTATAGACCTGGGCCCTATATAGAACACTACTATAGAGAGGCCCTATATAGAACACTACTATAGACCAGGGCCCTATATAGAACACTACTATAGACCAGGGCCCTATATAGACCACTACTATAGACCAGGGCCCTATATAGAACACTACTATAGACCAGGGCCCTATATAGAACACTACTATAGACCAGGGCCCTATATAGAACACTACTATAGACCAGGGCCCTATATAGAGCACTACTATAGACCAGGGCCCTATATAGAACACTACTATAGACCTGGGCCCTATATAGAGCACTACTATAGACCAGGACCCTATATAGAACACTACTATAGACCAGGGCCCTATATAGAACACTACTATAGACCAGGGCCCTATATAGAACACTACTATAGACCAGGACCCTATATAGAACACTACTATAGACCAGGGCCCTATATAGAGCACTACTATAGACCAGGGCCCTATATAGAACACTACTATAGACCAGGGCCCTATATAGAACACTACTATAGACCAGGGCCCTATATAGAGCACTACTATAGACCTGGGCCCTATATAGAGCACTACTATAGACCAGGGCCCTATATAGAACACTACTATAGACCAGGGCTCTATATAGAACACTACTATAGACCAGGACCCTATATAGAACACTACTATAGACCAGGGCCCTATATAGAGCACTACTATAGACCAGGGCCCTATATAGAACACTACTATAGACCAGGGCCCTATATAGAGCACTACTATAGACCAGGGCCCTATATAGAGCACTACTATAGACCTGGGCCCTATATAGAGCACTACTATAGACCAGGGCTCTATATAGAACACTACTATAGACCAGGGCCCTATATAGAGCACTACTATAGACCTGGGCCCTATATAGAGCACTACTATAGACCAGGGCCCTATATAGAACACTACTATAGACCAGGGCTCTATATAGAACACTACTATAGACCAGGACCCTATATAGAACACTACTATAGACCAGGGCCCTATATAGAGCACTACTATAGACCAGGGCCCTATATAGAACACTACTATAGACCAGGGCCCTATATAGAACACTACTATAGACCAGGGCTCTATATAGAACACTACTATAGACCAGGGCTCTATATAGAACACTACTATAGACCAGGGCTCTATATAGAACACTGCTATAGACCAGGGCCCTATATAGAGCACTACTATAGACCTGGGCCCTATATAGAACACTACTATAGACCAGGGCTCTATATAGAACACTACTATAGACCAGGGCCCTATAAAGACCACTACTATAGACCAGGGCCCTATAAAGACCACTACTATAGACCTGGGCCCTATATAGAACACTGCTATAGACCAGGGCCCTATATAGAACACTACTATAGAGGGACCCTATATAGAACACTACTATAGACCAGGGCTCTATATAGAACACTACTATAGACCAGGGCCCTATATAGAACACTACTATAGACCAGGGCTCTATATAGAACACTACTATAGACCAGGGCCCTATAAAGAACACTACTATAGACCGGGACCCTATATAGAACACTACTATAGACCAGGGCCCTATATAGAACACTACTATAGACCAGGGCCCTATATAGAACACTACTATAGACCAGGGCTCTATATAGAACACTACTATAGACCAGGGCCCTATATAGAACACTACTATAGAGCGGCCCTATATAGAACACTACTATAGACCAGGGCCCTATAAAGACCACTACTATAGACCTGGGCCCTATATAGAACACTACTATAGACCAGGGCTCTATATAGAACACTGCTATAGACCAGGGCCCTATATAGAACACTACTATAGACCAGGGCTCTATATAGAACACTACTATAGACCAGGGCTGGGCTCTATATAGAACACTACTATAGACCAGGGCCCTATAAAGAGCACTACTATAGACCGGGGCCCTATGTAGAACACTACTATAGACCGGGGCCCTATATAGAACACTACTATAGACCGGGACCCTATATAGAACACTACTATAGACCAGGGCTCTATATAGAACACTACTATAGACCAGGGCTCTATATAGAACACTACTATAGACCAGGGCCCTATATAGAACACTACTATAGACCAGGGCCCTATATAGAACACTACTATAGACCAGGACCCTATATAGAACACTACTATAGACCAGGACCCTATATAGAACACTACTATAGACCAGGGCCCTATATAGAACACTACTATAGACCAGGACCCTATATAGAACACTACTATAGACCAGGGCCCTATATAGAACACTACTATAGACCAGGGCCCTATATAGAACACTACTATAGACCAGGGCCCAGAGGGAAAAGGGTGCCATTCGGACCACGATAACCGTTTCTTATCGGATTGATGATGTCTTCTGCCCCGCTTGTGATTGGATGTTATCTTAGACGAAGCAAATTGATTGGATGGGACTCTAGATGGAGTGCATTGATTGGTCGATGTCCAATTGGCAATAACCCTGTTTTACTGCCATTGATTCAGCATTGTTTCCAGGCTGTTATGTACTACAGGGGTGAAGAGAACAGCCCTATTGGACAATCTAATTCCCATGGTCTTTTACTGAGACCATTGGGTTGCCACCAGAGCAGACCAGACATTATGGTAGTATAGAGAGAGCTTCAGTCAGGACACACTATCCTCACAGTCAAAAGATACAGGTCTCTGATAATGTCTGTGCTTTTATGCACATCAGGAATAGATGTTCTAAACAGAACAGTATCTAACAGTGGATGGAAGGAGGGAGGAAGGAGGGAACAGTATCTAACAGTGGATGGAAGGAGGGAGGAAGGAGGGAACAGTATCTAACAGTGATGGAAGGAGGGAGGAAGGAGGGAACAGTATCTAACAGTGATGGAAGGAGGGAGGAAGGAGGGAACAGTATCTAACAGTGGATGGAAGGAGGGAACAGTATCTAACAGTGGATGGAAGGAGGGAGGAAGGAGGGAACAGTATCTAACAGTGGATGGAAGGAGGAAGGAAGGAGGGAACAGTATCTAACAGTGGATGGAAGGAGGGAACAGTATCTAACAGTGATGGAAGGAGGGAGGAAGGAGGGAACAGTATCTAACAGTGGATGGAAGGAGGAGGAGGGAGGGAACAGTTTCTAACAGTGGATGGAAGGAGGGAACAGTATCTAACAGTGATGGAAGGAGGGAGGAAGGAGGGAACAGTATCTAACAGTGGATGGAAGGAGGAGGAGGGAGGGAACAGTTTCTAACAGTGATGGAAGGAGGGAGGAAGGAGGGAACAGTATCTAACAGTGGATGGAAGGAGGGAGGAAGGAGGGACCAGTATCTAACAGTGGATGGAAGGAGGGAGGAAGGAGGGAACAGTATCTAACAGTGGATGGAAGGAGGGAGGAAGGAGGGAACAGTATCTAACAGTGGATGGAAGGAGGGAGGAAGGAGAAAAAGACATCATTACATAAACTCAGAGAGAGAGAGAGAGAGAGAGAGAGAAAGAGAGAGAGAGAGAAAGAGAGAGACACACAGACAGAGAGAGAGACACAGACAGAGAGAGAGACACAGACAGAGAGAGACAGACAGAGAGAGAGACACAGACAGAGAGAGAGACACAGACAGAGAGAGACAGACAGAGAGAGAGACACAGACAGAGAGAGAGACACAGACAGAGAGAGAGACACAGACAGAGAGAGAGACACAGACAGAGAGAGAGACACAGACAGAGAGAGAGACACAGACAGAGAGAGAGAGACACAGACAGAGAGAGAGAGACACAGACAGAGAGAGAGAGACACAGACAGAGAGAGAGAGACACAGACAGAGAGAGAGACACAGACAGAGAGAGAGACACAGACAGAGACACAGACAGAGAGAGAGACACAGACAGAGAGAGAGAGACACAGACAGAGAGAGAGACACAGACAGAGAGAGAGAGAGCGGGCGATAGAGACAGAGACAGAAATGAAAGCGTGGAAAGAGCTGAAGAAGAGACGTGCAGCTGTAAGGAGGCGTGTGTTAGGAGCACCATTGTCTCCCCTAGGGGATGTAGAATGCTCCATGCCAGGGAGGAGACCAGACGTTACACTCCCCTGATCTGAACCCCCGGACGATAGATGATGTCTGGGGTAGATGCTGAGCACACTCAGTGTGTGTCCCAAATTGGCACCGTATTCCCTATGTAGCGCACTACTTTTGACCAGAGCTGGTGCACTACACAGGTAGCCATTTGGGACATACATCCGATGCAAGGAGCAACACACCATGCAAGTCAGGCAGGGAGTCCAGCTGGATGTATAGCATAACGCAATGCCATAAGGAAATTATCTTTTCTTTATGGCATTTGTGTTCTATCATTTGTAGTAACAACTCTGCACTCTAAACAGAAATAACAGCAGATGTAAAATTGTATATTTCCCTTCTTTTCCATTCCATACACAGCCTCTCATAATAACGGATAACAATTAAGAATAGACCTACATATTCTGACATGGCAATATGCTGGGATTACGTGTCAGAATACATTTAATCTCAGATTACATGTAGACTAGTGGTTGTTTCTGACAAACCCAAATCCTGGGCCTACATCTGCCAAGCAAGCCCTGGCTTGATTATCTCTGCCCTGCCCAAAACACTACATACAGTGCAATCGAAAAGTATTCAGACCCCTTGACTTTTTCCACATTTTGTTATGTTACAGCCTTATTCTAAAATTGATTAAATACATTTTCTCCTCAATCTACACACAATACCCCATAATGAGATCACAATAACCCATAATGACAAAGCGAACAGGATTTTTTTGCAAATTAATAATAAAAAAAATTTAAAAACGTATTTACATAAGGATTCAGACCCTTTGCTATGAGACTGTAAATTGGGTTCAGGTGCATCCTGTTTCCATTGATCATCCTTCAGATGTTTCTACAACTTGATTGGAGTCCACCTGTGGTAAATTCTATTGACCGGCCAAACTGAGAAATCAGGGGGAGAAGGGCCTTCGTCAGGGAGGTGACCAAGAACCCGATGGTCACTCTGACAGAGCTCCAGAGTTCCTCTGTGGAGATGGGAGAACCTTCCAGAAGGACAACCATCTCTGCAGCACTCCACCAATTAGGCCTCTATGGTAGAGTGGCCCGACGGAAGCCATTCCTCAGTAAAAGGCACATGACAGCCTGCTTGGAATTTGCAAAAGGCACCTAAAGAACTCAGACCATGAGAAACAAGATTCTCTGGTCTGATGAAACTAAGATTGACCTCTTTGACCTGAATGCCAAGCTTCATGCCTGGAGGAAACCTGGCACCATCCCTACGGTGAAGCATGGTGGTGGCAGCATCATGCTGTGGGGATGTTTTTCAGCGGGCAGTGACTGGGAGACTAGTCAGGATGGAGGCAAAGATGAATATAGCAAAGTACACAGTTTGACCTCAGCTAACACACTAATAAAGGCGTGTTTAGGACCGGTGCCACACAGCAGACAAAGCGGTTAGTCTTTCCCACCAACATTAACACATTACATGAGCAATATGACGCTCAATCTGATCCTGCACTGTGTTAGTGGTAAAACTCCAACTGACAATTAGTGAGCCACTTCCACCAACAGCAAACAACACAATTATTTAAAGGGCCATTGGAATTTGGAAGTAAAGGAATGCAAATGTCCCTCTAACCAATTAGCAAAGAGTTGACATCAATCCAACACTTCAAACCA
Source organism: Salmo trutta (assembly GCF_901001165.1). Lineage (NCBI taxonomy): Eukaryota > Metazoa > Chordata > Actinopteri > Salmoniformes > Salmonidae > Salmo > Salmo trutta. The sequence goes on from NW_021823456.1 coordinate 262,628, forward strand.
TAGACGCACCACACCAAGTCCCAACTACACTTGAGCGACGTTAATGGTTAGTTTCTAGTGGTTACAGGCTCCAGATCATGCTACAGGCCTATTGGTTTCTAACTAGAGCCTGGCTACAGATCAGGCTACAGGCCTATTGGTTTCTAACTAGAGCCTGGCTACAGATCAGGCTACAGGCCTATTGGTTTCTAACTAGTGCCGGACTGCAGATCATGCTACAGGCCTATTGGTTTCTAACTAGAGCCTGGCTACAGATCATGCTACAGGCCTATTGGTTTCTAACTAGAGCCTGGCTACAGATCATGCTACAGGCCTATTGGTTTCTAACTAGAGCCTGGCTACAGATCATACTACAGGCCTATTGGTTTCTAACTAGAGCCTGGCTACAGATCATGCTACAGGCCTATTGGTTTCTAACTAGTGCTTGGCTACAGGCTACAGATCATGCTACAGGCCTATTGGTTTCTAACTAGTACCTGGCTACAGGCTACAGATCATGCTATAGGCCTATTGGTTTCTAACTGGAGCCTGGCTACAGATCATACTACAGGCCTATTGGTTTCTAACTAGTGCCTGGCTACAGCCTACAGATCATGCTACAGGCCTATTGGGTTCTAACTAGTGCCTGGCTACAGGCTACAGATCATGCTACAGGCCTATTGGGTTCTAACTAGTGCCTGGCTACAGGCTACAGATCATGCTACAGGCCTATTGGTTTCTAACTAGAGCCTGGCTACAGGCCTATTGGTTTCTAACTAGTGCCTGGCTACAGATCAGGCTACAGGCCTATTGGATTCTAACTAGAGCCTGGCTACAGATCATACTACAGGCCTATTGGTTTCTAACTAGTGTCTGGCTACAGATCATACTACAGGCCTATTGGTTTCTAACTAGAGCCTGGCTACAGATCATACTACAGGCCAATTGGTTTCTAACTAGTGCCAGGCTACAGGCTACAGATCATGCTACAGGCCTATTGGTTTGTAACTAGTGCCTGGCTACAGATCATACTACAGGCCTATTGGTTTCTAACTAGTGCCTGGCTACAGATCATGCTACAGGCCTATTGGTTTCTAACTAGTGCCTGGCTACAGGCTCCAGATCATGCTACAGGCCTATTGGTTTCTAACTAGAGCCTGGCTACAGATCATACTACAGGCCTATTGGTTTCTAACTAGTGCCTGGCTACAGTCTACAGATCATGCTACAGGCCTATTGGTTTCTAACTAGTGCCTGGCTACAGGCTCCAGATCATGCTACAGGCCTATTGGTTTCTAACAAGAGCCTGGCTACAGGCTACAGATCATGCTACATGCCTATTGGTTTCTAACTAGTGTCTGGCTACAGATCATGCTACAGGCCTATTGGTTTCTAACTAGTGTCTGGCTACAGATCATGCTACAGGCCTATTGGTTTCTAACTAGTGTCTGGCTACAGATCATGCTACAGGCCTATTGGTTTCTAACTAGTGTCTGGCTACAGATCAGGCTACAGGCCTATTGGTTTCTAACTAGTGCCTGGCTACAGGCTCCAGATCATACTACAGGCCTATTGGTTTCTAACTAGTGCCTGGCTACAGGCTCCAGATCATGCTACAGGCCTATTGGTTTCTAACTAGTGCCTGGCTACAGATCATGCTACAGGCCTACTGGTTTCTAACTAGTGCCTGGCTACAGATCCTACTACAGGCCTATTGGTTTGTAACTAGTGCCTGGCTACAGATCATACTACAGGCCTATTGGTTTGTAACTAGTGCCTGGCTACAGATCATACTACAGGCCTATTGGTTTCTAACTAGTGCCTGGTTACAGATCATACTACAGGCCTATTGGTTTCTAACTAGTGCCTGGCTACAGGCTCCAGATCAGGCTACAGGCCTATTGGTTTCTAACTAGTGCCTGGCTACAGATCAGGCTACAGGCCTATTGGTTTCTAACTAGTGCGTGGCTACAGTTACCTGTGATGATGGCTGGATCCATCCAGCTGGTCGTGCCCGTCCCATAGCTCCCGACCCAGCTAAGGCTATGTGACATGCCCCCCGGCCCACCAGACCTTGGTCCCGAAACTGACCTGGCCCCCGGCCCGAAGCCCATCGGTGCCCCCATGTGGTGAACACTGGACGAAGAGGAGGAGGAGGAGTTGATGTTTGGCAGTAGGGCTTTAAGGGCGTCCTGGCTCTCTTTAATGTTTCTATGCTGTTCTAGTGAATCCCTGACAACACCACTGCTGCTTTCTGCTGCACACAAACATACAGAACACAGAGATACAAGCAGCTCAGACCACAGCGGGCGGGAGAGTCAAAGATGACGCTTCTCAAAACGCTATCGAGGTCAATTCAATTCAACATGCACTCCTTGGACCCCAGGAAGAGTAGCTGCTGCTTTTGCAACAGCTAATGGGGATCCTAATAAAATACCTAACAAATATATAAACACATTTACACTCTAATCAAAATCGTAATATTTTTGACTGGCCACCAAATGGCAACACACCACACCCTTCCCATATAGCATTTAGGCTACTAAAACGTTTACCAAAATGTGAATCCAACGAAATTACTCTACTTATTAAAAAGACAAACACACTAAGAAATCTCCTCCATATCTATACAGCACAACATTACACAGAGAGCGGAGAGAGACAGAGCGAGAGACAACGAGAGAAAGAGCGAGCGAGAGAGACAGAAGAAGGAGACAGGGGTGAGAAAGGAGGAGGGAGGAGACAGGAGACGGGTGAGGAGGGACGAGACGGGGGTGAGGAGGGACGAGACGGGGGTGAGGAGGGACGAGACGGGGGTGAGGAGGGACGAGACGGGGGTGAGGGAGGAGGAGACAGGGGTGAGGAGGGAGGAGACAGGGGAGGAGACAGGGGTGAGGAGGGAGGAGACGGGGGTGAGGAGACAGGGGTGAGGAGGGAGGAGACAGGGGTGAGGAGACAGGGGTGAGGGAGGGAGGAGACAGGGGTGAGGAGACAGGGGTGAGGGAGGGAGGAGACATTGAACATATTTCACAAAAAGTTAATGAGGCTTTATCCTCATGCCAGAGACCATCTCAGGGAACCAGAGAGCCAGACAGGCCATCAGACAGGCCATCTCAGGGAACCAGAGAGCCAGACAGGCCATCAGACAGGCCATCTCAGGGAACCAGAGAGCCAGACAGGCCATCTCAGGGAACACCTCAGAGTGGAGCGAGGCAGACAGGCCATCAGACAGGCCATCTCAGGGAACCAGAGAGCCAGACAGGCCATCAGACAGGCCATCTCAGGGAACACCTCAGAGTGGAGCGAGGCAGACAGGCCATCTCAGGGAACACCTCAGAGTGGAGCGAGGCAGACAGGCCATCAGACAGGCCATCTCAGGGAACCAGAGAGCCAGACAGGCCATCAGACAGGCCATCTCAGGGAACCAGAGAGCCAGACAGGCCATCAGACAGGCCATCTCAGGGAACACCTCAGAGTGGAGCGAGGCAGACAGGCCATCAGACAGGCCATCTCAGGGAACACCTCAGAGTGGAGCGAGGCAGACAGCATCCAGGAGAAGGACGACAAGAAGGTGTCATAGAACTCTCTGTCTGTAGCAAACACAACACAGAGGACAGAGAGAGAACTGACCCCTTATAAACATTCATCTACAATAATGCTGTTGTAAAATGGGCTGGGGGGGATTTGGGGAGTTGGGAGGGAGGGTAGTAATGTCTGCCAAAAAGCTCAGTGGCTCGCTGTGAACTATGACTTGATAGTCAGAGCACACGCAACATACAACACTGCACACCAACTACCACAACAATGAGAGACTGTCAATCCAAAAGCACCTGCCTTCAAAATGGAGACTGTTGGAGGGATGGAGGATGGGCTGTACAGATGGAGGGATGGAGGATGGGCTGTACAGATGGAGGGATGGAGGATGGGCTGTACAGATGGAGGATGGGCAGTACAGATGGAGGGATGGAGGATGGGCTGTAGAGATGGAGGATGGGCTGTACAGATGGAGGGATGGAGGATGGGCTGTAGAGATGGAGGATGGGCTGTACAGATGGAGGGATGGGCTGTACAGATGGAGGGATGGAGGATGGGCTGTACAGATGGAGAGATGGAGGATGGGCTGTACAGATGGAGAGATGGAGGATGGGCTGTACAGATGGAGGGATGGAGGATGGGCTGTACAGATGGAGGGATGGAGGATGGGCAGTACAGATGGAGGATGGGCTGTACAGATGGAGGGATGGACGATGGGCTGTACAGATGGAGGGATGGAGGATGGGCTGTACAGATGGAGGGATGGAGGATGGGCTGTACAGATGGAGGGATGGGCAGTACAGATGGAGGATGGGCTGTACAGATGGAGGATGGGCAGTACAGATGGAGGATGGGCAGTACAGATGGAGGATGGGCTGTACAGATGGAGGGATGGAGGATGGGCAGTACAGATAGAGGGATGGAGGATAAGCAGTACAGATGGAGGATGGGCAGTACAGATGGAGGATGGGCTGTACAGATGGAGGGATGGAGGATGGGCTGTACAGATGGAGGGATGGAGGATGGGCTGTACAGATGGAGGGATGGAGGATGGGCTGTACAGATGGAGGATGGGCAGTACAGATGGAGGATGGGCTGTACAGATGGAGGGATGGAGGATGGGCTGTACAGATGGAGGGATGGAGGATGGGCTGTACAGATGGAGGGATGGAGGATGGACTGTACAGATGGAGGGATGGAGGATGGACTGTACAGATGGAGGGATGGACGATGGGCTGTACAGATGGAGGGATGGAGGATGGGCTGTACAGATGGAGGGATGGAGGATGGGCTGTACAGATGGAGGGATGGAGGATGGGCTGTACAGATGGAGGGATGGAGGATGGGCTGTACAGATGGAGGGATGGAGGATGGGCTGTACAGATGGAGGATGGGCTGTACAGATGGAGGGATGGGCAGTACAGATGGAGGATGGGCAGTACAGATAGAGGGATGGAGGATGGGCTGTACAGATGGAGGATGGGCAGTACAGATAGAGGGATGGAGGATGGGATATTCACCTCAGTGACTGGATGTGGTATATTCATCTCAGTGACTGGATGTGGTATATTCATCTCAGTGACTGGATGTGGTATATTTACCTCAGTGTCTGGATGTGGTATATTCACCTCAGTGTCTGGATGTGGTATATTCACCTCAGTGTCTGGATGTGGTATATTCAGCTCAGTGTCTGGATGTGGTATATTCAGCTCAGTGTCTGGATGTGGTATATTCACCTCAGTGTGGTATATTCACCTCAGTGTCTGGATGTGGTATATTCACCTCAGTGTCTGGATGTGGTATATTCACCTCAGTGTCTGGATGTGGTATATTCACCTCAGTGTCTGGATGTGGTATATTCACCTCAGTGTGGTATATTCACCTCAGTGTGGTATATTCACCTCAGTGTCTGGATGTGGTATATTCACCTCAGTGTGGTATATTCACCTCAGTATCTGGATGTGGTATATTCACCTCAGTGTCTGGATGTGGTATATTCACCTCAGTGACTGGATGTGGTATATTCATCTCAGTGACTGGATGTGGTATATTTACCTCAGTGTCTGGATGTGGTATATTCATCTCAGTGACTGGATGTGGTATATTCATCTCAGTGACTGGATGTGGTATATTCACCTCAGTGTCTGGATGTGGTATATTCAGCTCAGTGTGGTATATTCACCTCAGTGTGGTATATTCACCTCAGTGTCTGGATGTGGTATATTTACCTCAGTGTCTGGATGTGGTATATTCATCTCAGTGACTGGATGTGGTATATTTACCTCAGTGTCTGGATGTGGTATATTCATCTCAGTGTCTGGATGTGGTATATTCATCTCAGTGTCTGGATGTGGTATATTCACCTCAGTATCTGGATGTGGTATATTCACCTCAGTGTCTGGATGTGGTATATTCACCTCAGTATCTGGATGTGGTATATTCAGCTCAGTGTCTGGATGTGGTATATTCAGCTCAGTGTCTGGATGTGGTATATTCACCTCAGTACATAAATATAGGCCAGTCATGTTTGACAAATATAACGAAGGATAACAATAATTTCTAAAGGCTTGATTCTGTTGACGTACTCCAGGCACCATTGGTTCGGATTAGACGGTCTCAAGACCAGAGAGTGAAGGCCAGTGCCTGGTCGCACAGAGCACGTCGCCCACCTTGAAACTGAGTAGAAGGGGTCAGCATTTTGACCATCAACTTAACCGTTTAAAACCTGGTTGTCTTATAGTTTACAAAGCATGTCTTACCTTGTTTCAAAGTAGCCTAGCCAAAATATAACCATAGAAATCAGCATGATCATTACACAGGTGCACCTTATGCTGGGGACAATAAAAGGCCACTAAAATATGCAGTTTTGTCACAACGCTCCCTCAACAGAGGTCTCAAGTTGAGGGAGCGTGCAATTGGCATGCTGACTGTAGGAATGTCCACCAGAGCTGTTGCCAGAGATTTGAATGTTGATTTCTTTATCATAAGCCAACTCCAACGTTGTTTTACAGAATTTGGCAGTACGTCCAACCGGCCTCACAACCGCAGACCACGTGTACGCCACATCCGGCTTCATGTGGGATTGTCAGAGACAAGCCACCAGGACAGCTGATGAAAGTGAGGAGTATTTCTGTCTATAATAAACCCCTTTTGTTGGGGAAAAACTGATTCTGATCAGCTAGGCCAATAAGTCCATCAACGACGTCGTCCCCACAGTGACCGTACGTACATATCCCAACCAGAAGCCATGGATTACAGGCAACATTCGCACTGAGCTAAAGGCTAGAGCTGCCGCTTTCAAGGAGTGGGACACTAATCCGGATGCTTATAAGAAATCCCGCTATGCCCTCAGACGAATCATCAAACAAGCAAACAGTCAATACAGGATTAAGATTGAATCCTACTACAATGGCTCTGATGCTTGTTGGGTGTGGCAGGGCTTGAAAACTATTACGGACAACAAAAGCGAAACCCAGCCGCGAGCTGCCCATTGACGCAAGCCTACCAGACGAACTAAATGCCTTTTATGCTCGCATCGAGGCAAGCAACACTGAAGCATGCATAACAGCACCAGCTGTTAAGGACGACTGTGTGATAACGCTCTCGGTAGCCGATGTGAGCAAGACCTTTAAACAGGTCAACATTCACAAAGCCGCAGGGCCAGACGGATTACCAGGACGTGTACTCAAAGCATGCATGGACCAACTGGCAAGTGTCTTCACTGACAATTTCAACCTCTCCCTGACTGAATCTGTAATACCTACATGTTTCAAGCAGACCACCATAGTCCCTGTGCCCAAGGAAGTGAAGATAACCTGCCTAAATGATTACCACCCCGTAGTACTCACGTCAGTGGACCATGAAGTTCTTTGAAAGGCTGGTCATGGATCACATCAACAGCATCCTCCCGGATACCCTAGACCCACTCTAATTTGCATACCGTCCCAACAGATCCACAGATGATGCAATCTCAATCGCACTCCACACTGCCCTTTCCCACCTAGACAAAAGGAACACCTATGTGAGAACGAGGGTTCATTGACTACAGCTCAGCGTTAAACACCATAGTGCCTATAAAGCTCATCACTAAGCTAAGGACCCTGGGACTAAACACCTCCCTCTGCAACTGGATCCTGGATTTCCTGACGGGCCACCCCCAGGTGGTAAGGGTAGGTAACAACACGTCTGCTACGCTGATCCTCAACACTGGATCCCCTCAGGGGTGCGTGCTTAGTCCCCTCCTGTTCTCCCGGGTTGAGAGTTTCAAGTTCTCTGGTGTCCACGTCACCAACAAACTATCATGGTTCAAACACATCAAAACAGTCGTGAAGGGGGCACGACAACACATTTTCCACCCTGAGGAGACTGAAAAGATTTGGCATGGGTCCTCAGATCCTCAAAAAGTTCTACAGCTGCACCATTGAGAGCATCCTGACCGGTTGCATCACCGCCTGGTATGGCAACAGCTCGGCATCTGATCGTAAGGCTCTACATAGGGTAGTGCGTACGGCCCAGTATATCACTGGGGCCAAGCTTCCTGCCATCATGGACCTACACTACTGTTTAAAAGCTTGGGGTCACCTAGAAATGTCCTTGTTTTTGAAAGAAAAAAAATGTCCGTTAAAATAACATCAAACTGATCAGAAATACAGTGTAGACATTGTTAATGTAAATGACTATTGTAGCTGGAAACGGCAGATTTTTTATTGAATATCTACATAGGCGTACAAAGAAGCAATAAAACTGGCCTTCTTTATACCAGTTGAGTATCTGGCAGCTTCATTAAATAGTACCCACAAAACTGAGCAGGAGGACAAGTACATTAGTGTATAGTTTGAGAAAGCTTCATTAAATAGTAACCGCAAAACACCAGTCTCAACATCAACAGTGAAGAGGCGACTCCGGGATGCTGGCCTTCTAAACAGAGTTGCAAAGAAAAAGCCAAATCTCAGACTGGCCAATAAAAATAAAAGATTAAGATGGGCAAAATAACACACACTGGACAGAGGAACTCTGCATAGAAGGCCAGCATCCCGGAGTCGCCTCTTCACTGTTGATGTTGAGACTGGTGTTTTGCGGGTACTATTTAATGAAGCTGTCAGTTGAGGACTTGTGAGTCGTCTGTTTCTCAAACTAGACACTCTAATGTACTTTGTCCTCTTGCTCAGTTGTCCCACTCCTCTTTCTATTCTGGTTAGAGCCAGATTGCGCTGTTCTGTGAAGGGAGTAGTACACAGCATTGTATGAGATCTTCAGTTTGTAGGCAATTTCTCGCATGGAATAGCCTTCATTTCTCAGAACAAGAATAGACTGACGAGTTTCAGAAGAAAGTTATTTGTTTCTGGCCATTTTGAGCCTGTAATCGAACCCACAAATGTTCTATGCTACCGCACGGCAAGCTGTACCGGAGCACCAAATCTGGGACCAAAAGCATCCTTAAAAGCTTCTACCCCCATAACACTGCTGAACAATTAATCAAATGGCCACCGGATTATTTACATTGATCTCCCTGTTTTTTTTACAATGCTGCTACTCACTGTTTATTATCTATGCATAGTCACTTCACCCCTACCTACAGTTGAAGTCGGACGTTTACATACACTTAGGTTGTTTGTGTCCCTGTAGGGAATAGGGTGCTATACGGGATACACTCTGGGTGTTTCTGAGTCGCTGTAGGGAATAGCGTGCTATATGGGATACAAGGGGTGTTTCTGAGTCGCTGTAGGGAATAGCGTGCTATATAGGATACACTCTGGGTGTTTCTGAGTCGCTGTAGGGAATAGGGTGCTATACGGGATACACTCTGGCTGTTTCTGAGTCGCTGTAGGGAATAGCGTGCTATACGGGATACACTCTGGGTGTTTCTGAGTCGCTGTAGGGAATAGCGTGCTATATGGGATACACTCTGGCTGTTTCTGAGTCGCTGTAGGGAATAGGGTGCTATACGGGATACACTCTGGGTGTTTCTGAGTCGCTGTAGGGAATAGCGTGCTATATGGGATACAAGGGGTGTTTCTGAGTCGCTGTAGGGAATAGCGTGCTATACAGGATACACTCTGGGTGTTTCTGAGTCGCTGTAGGGAATAGGGTGCTATACAGGATACACTCTGGGTGTTTCTGAGTCGCTGTAGGGAATAGCGTGCTATACGGGATACACTCTGGCTGTTTCTGACTCGCTGTAGGGAATAGCGTGCTATACGGGATACACTCTGAGTGTTTTTGAGGTGATGTGTCGTGTCCTGACCAAAAACATACTTTAAGATTTAGACCTCAATCTGGGCTCACATCTCTCCATCAGCGGAGGGCCAGAGAAGTCAGGGAAGGAGAGGGAGAGTGCTTGGCCTCAGTCTCCCTGACTGACGTATTTGGGAGGAGAGGAGAGGAGGGGAGAGTAGAGGAGAGATCAGAAGGGGAGGAGAGAGAGGAGAGAGTAGAAGGGAAGAGGAGCGGAGGAGAGCAGCAGAGGAGAGCAGAGGAGGAGAGGAGAAGGGGAGAGGAGCAGGGGAGAGGAGCAGGGGAGAGCAGAGGAGCTGAGCAGAGGTGGAGGAGGAGGAGATCGGAAGGGAGGAGAGTGGAGAAGGGGAGAGGAGCAGAGGAGAGCAGAGGAGCTGCTGAGGTAAACAGAAAAGCAAAGAGGAGCCGCACTCACTTGTCAGCCTCACAGGATGAATGACCCAAAACCAGGGCTGACCCCAAACGACCTGGTCAGAAGTTGTTCTACACTATATAGGGAACAAGTGCTATTTGACGCACAGCCCTAGGCTCAGTCTGGGGGGCGGGGTTAAGAGAGGAACTGGCCAATGACAGTTGATCATGTTTTCTGGGCAGCCATCCAGAGAGCAGAGGTGGGTCAGCAACAGCCGAATAAAGAGCTGGTGGACGAATGAGGAGCGAGAGGGGAGGTGCTCTGCTAAACGTGTTTGTTTCTGTTCTTCACACAGGAAGAGGTTGTTCAGGTCAGACAGATCTGACTGGTCCTGGGAGGATTTAGTTGTCTGTCAGTCAGAGAGAAAGATGGATTGTAAAATGGTTTGCAGTCAATGGTAGCAGCTCAACGACCTAACCATAGGCATTAGATTCTTTGATCAATTTGCTATACGTTATTTCAAAGCTATGTACCCAAACAGTGATACATAAACTGTACATATGACCCTGGCATTAACATCCTATGACATCTTCTATACTGTTGGCTGACTGGGTCAGTCTGTTCTATTCTGATGGTCATTCCAGCCACTACACTACACTACACTACACTACACTACACTACACTACACTACACTACACTACACTACACTACACTACACTACACAAGGGTAACCATGTGCTGCCACCCAGTGGTTCTCTCGCTCATGTATTACCTGTAACTTACCCACAATGCAATGCAATTCAATGACCTCATGGGATTGTTTGGACAAAAAAACAAACAAACAAACAAAGAGCTGCAGGGTTGGGCTTTTTCCAGTCATAGCTACCACTGGCAGCGTTCCATGTCTCCATTATAAAATGGCTAGTTTGGATTCTGGATGCTTATTGACTAAAAGTATATCTCATTACATGCATCTATACTACTGTATATTTCACACATTATCCCCAAGTCCTCCTCGCTGACTATATTTCATACATTATCGCCAAGTCCTCCTCATTGACTATATTTCATACATTATCCCCAAGTCCTTCTCACTGACTATATTTCATACATTATCCCCAAGTCCTTCTCACTGACTATATTCCACACATTATCCCCAAGTCCTCCTCGCTGACTATATTTCATACATTATCCCCAAGTCCTCCTCATTGACTATATTTCATACATTATCCCCAAGTCCTCCTCGCTAACTATATTTCATACATTATCCCCAAGTCCTCCTCGCTGACTATATTCCACACATTATCCCCAAGTCCTCCTCGCTGACTATATTTCATACATTATCCCCGAGTCCTTCTCACTTAGTCTGTACTGGGAGTCTGGACTGTATCATGTTAAATCTCCACTGGGAGTCTGGACTGGGAGTCTGGACTGTATCATGTTAACTCTCCACTGGGAGTCTGGACTGGGAGTCTGGACTGTATCATGTTAACTCTCCACTGGGAGTCTGGACTGTATCATGTTAAATCTCCACTGGGAGTCTGGACTGTATCATGTTAAATCTCCACTGGGAGTCTGGACTGGGAGTCTGGACTGTATCATGTTAAATCTCCACTGGGAGTCTGGACTGGGAGTCTGGACTGTATCATGTTAGCTCTCCACTGGGAGTCTGGACTGTATCATGTTAACTCTCCACTGGGAGTCTGGACTGTATCATGTTAACTCTCCACTGGGAGTCTGGACTGTATCATGTTAACTCTCCACTGGGAGTCTGGACTGTATCATGTTAACTCTCCACTGGGAGTCTGGACTGTATCATGTTAGCTCTCCACTGGGAGTCTGGACTGTATCATGTTAACTCTCCACTGGGAGTCTGGACTGTATCATGTTAACTCTCCACTGGGAGTCTGGACTGTATCATGTTAACTCTCCACTGGGAGTCTGGACTGTATCATGTTAACTCTCCACTCATGATGCAATATAGACACACATCTTCAGGAAGTAATCAGACCCCCTTGACTTTTTCCACATTTTGTTACGTTACAGCCTTATTCTGAAATTGATTAAATAAATACAAAATCGTCAGCAATCTACACACAATACCCCATAATTACAAAGCAAAAAAAGGAAATTTATGCGAATGTATTAAAAATCAAAAACAGAAATACCTTATTTACATAAGCATTCAGACCCTTGAAATTGAGGTCAGGTGAATCCTATTTCCATTGATTATCCTTGAGATGTTTCTACAACTTGATTGGAGTCCACCTGTGGTAAATTCTACTGATTGAAGATGATTTGAATGCTTTGGCCTGAATGCCAAAGGAAACTTGGCACCATCCCTATGGTGAAGCATGGTGGTGGCAGCATTATGCTGTGGGGATGTTTTTCAGCGGCAGGGAGTGGGAGACTAGTCAGGATCGAGGGAAAGATGAACGGAGCAAAGTACAGAGAGATCCTTGATGAAAACCTGCTCCAGAGCGCTCAGGACCTCAGACTGGGGCGAAGGTTCACCTTACAACAGGACAACGACCCTAAGCACACAGCAAAGACAGCACAGGAGTGGCTTTGGGACAAGTCTCCGAATGTCCGGACTTGAACCTGATTGAACATCTCTGGAAAGACCTGAAAATATCTGTGCAGCGACGCTCCCCATCCAACCTGACAGAGCTTGAGTGGATCTGCAGAGAAGAATGGGAGAAACTCCCCAAATACAGGTGTGCCAAGCTTGTAGCGTCATGGACAAGAAGACTCGAGGCTGAGTACTGAGTACTGAGTAAAGGGTCTGAATACTTATGGAAATGTGATATCAGTTCTCTTATTTTTAATAAATTAGCAAACATTTCTAAAAACCTGTTTTTGCTTTGTCATTATGGGGTATTGTGATGTCATTATGGGGTATTGTGATGTCATTATGGGGTATTGTGATGTCATTATGGGGTATTGTTTGTCGATTGATGAGGAATTTATTTTTTTAAATCCATTTTAGAATAAGGTTGTACCGTAACAAAATGTGGAAAAAGTCAAGGTGTCTTAATACTTTCTGAATGCACTGTATACATTATTATGGTATGTATTACCTGTCATGGCGATGCCTCCCAGCCCTGTACTGTGGTGACGCATACTGGGCAGCATCCGGTCCAGGAAGCTGCTGTGTTGTGACACCGTAAGGTTGCCGCCGAAGTGCGTCGTGAAGTTATTGCGCGTCGGGGCCGAGCCTACAGCCGTGGAGGACGTCATCCAGGGGTGACGGCTGGTCTGTGATGAAGACGAGGACGATGATGATGATGGCAGCTGTCCGGGGAAGCTGAAGGAGTTATAGACAGCCCGTTGTTGAGGGTGTTGGTGGTGTTGATGCATCTGGGAGAAGCAGTGATTACTAGAGAGACCAGAGTTCAGCCCAGAGAAGAAGTGGTTACGGGGTATCAGCTCTCCAGGGGGACCAGAACCAGCTTTGGTGGGTACAGAGGAGAGGAGTGAGTGGTGGTGGGGGGGGAAGGGACCTGGGGAGATGGAGAGGGACGGGAGGCTGTCCTGAATGCTGAGCTCCTTCTCTATCAGGTCCTCCAGGGCTTTACGGGTGATGTCGAAGGGATCAAATCCCAGGTCATCTTCTGACGTCTGTTGTTTGGATGAGCCGAAGCCGAACGCTGCCTGCCAGTCTGTTGAGGACGATACTGGGATGGTATCTGGAGGAAACAGCAAGACATTAGTGATGTCAAATTTAACAGAAAAAGCTTTTAAATGCCTATAATTAATACAAACAAACAAGGCCGCCCCGTCCCTGGCTGGCTAGGCCGCCCCGTCCCTGGCTGGCTTAGCTAGGCCGCCTCGTCGCTGGCTGGCTTAGCT
>NW_021823456.1:279078-285079 GCF_901001165.1 Salmo trutta
GGTAGATGGGAATCTGCAGCTAGGAGTCAACAGACAGACTTGGTAGATGGGAATCTGCAGCTAGGGTCAACACAGACTTGGTAGATGGGAATCTGCAGCTAGGAGTCAACAGACAGACTTGGTAGATGGGAATCTGCAGCTAGGAGTCAACAGACAGACTTGGTAGATGGGAATCTGCAGCTAGGAGTCAACAGATAGACTTGGTAGATGGGAATCTGCAGCTAGGAGTCAACAGATAGACTTGGTAGATGGGAATCTGCAGCTAGGAGTCAACAGATAGACTTGGTAGATGGGAATCTGCAGCTAGGAGTCAACAGATAGACTTGGTAGATGGGAATCTGCAGCTAAGGTCAAATAAAGACTGACCAACTTGACATAACATTTCCTAGCCCCTGAAAACTCTACAATGTTCTCCATCTTACCAGGTTGTGACGTTCTGAGGGAGTCTCCGTGTTGTGTGTCACTGCTCCTGATGACGTCTGGCAGAGCGTCACTGGGGCTGAAAGACACAGCAGCTGGTTAGAACAGCCATGATGGGGCGAGGATGACCAGAGATAAAATGTCTAAATTACAATACATGACCAACAGTATGATGACACCTGCTCGTCCAATAATCTCATTCTAAAATCATGGGTATTAATATGGAGTTGGTCCCCCCCCTCTTTGCTGCTATAACAGCCTCCACTCTTCTGGAAGGCTTTCCACTAGATGTTGGAACATTGCTGCTATAACAGCCTCCACTCTTCTGGGAAGGCTTTCCACTAGATGTTGGAACATTGCTGCTATAACAGCCTCCACTCTTCTGGGAAGGCTTTCCACTAGATGTTGGAACATTGCTGCTATAACAGCCTCCACTCTTCTGGGAAGGCTTTCCACTAGATGTTGGAACATTGCTGCTATAACAGCCTCCACTCTTCTGGGAAGGCTTTCCACTAGATGTTGGAACATTGCTGCTATAACAGCCTCCACTCTTCTGGGAAGGCTTTCCACTAGATGTTGGAACATTGCTGCAGGGGGACTTGCTTCCATTCAGCCACAAGAGCATTAGTGAGGTCGGGCACTGATGTTGGGTGATTTGGCCTGGCTCGCAGTCGGTGTTCCAATTCATCCCAAAGGTATTCGATTTGGTTGAGGTCAGGGCTCTGTGCCGGCCAGTCAAGTTCTTCCACAACAATCTCGACAAACCATTTCTGTATGGACCTCGCTTTGTGCACGGGGGCATTGTCATGCTGAAACAGGAAAGGGCCTTCCTCAAACTTGCCACAAAGTTGCACAGAATTGTCTAGAATGTCATTGTATGCTGTAGCGTTAAGATTTCCCTTCACTGGAACTAAGGGGCCTGAACCATGAAAAACAGCCCCAGACCATTATTCCTCCACCAAACTTTACAGTTGGCACTATGCATTCGGTCAGGTAGTGTTCTCCTGGCATCCGGCAAACCCAAATTTTCCGTTGGGCTGCCAGATGGTGAAGCGTGATTCATCACTCCAGTGAACGTGTTTCCACTGCTCCAGAGTCCCTTGGCAGCGAGCTTTACATCACTCCAGCTGACGCTTGGCATTGTGATCTTAGGCTTGTGTGTGTGGCTGCTCGGCCATGAAAACCCATTTCTTGAAGCTCCCGATGAACAGTCATTGTGCTGACGTTGCTTCCAGAGGCAGTTTGGAACTCGGTAGTAGAACTCAAGACGATTTTTTACGCGATTCAATACTCGGCGGTCCCATTCTGTGAGCTCGGCAGTCCCACTCGCGGCTGAGCCGTTGTTGCTCCTAGATGTTTCCACTGCACAATAACAGCAATTACAGTTGACCTGAACAGCTCTAGCAGGGCAGAAATTTGACGAACTGACTTGTTGGAAAGGTGGCATCCTATGACGTTGCCACGTTGAAAGTCATTGAGCTCTTCAGTATGGGCCATTCTTGTTTATGTTCTTATTGTTTCAACCCCCTTTTTCCTCCCCAATATCATGAAATCCAATTGGTAGTTACAATCTTCTCTCAACGCTGCAACTCCAACGGGCTCGGGAGGGGCGAAGGTCGAGCCGTGACGACCTCCGAAACCTTAACCGCCAAGCCGCTCTGCTTCTTAACCCGGAAGCTAGCCGCAAGAAATGTGTCGGAGGAAACGCCGTTCAACTAACGGCCGAGGCCAGCTTGCAGGTGCCCGGCCAGCCACAAGGAGTCGCTAGAGCGCGATGAGCCAAGGAAATTTCCCCCGTCCAAACCCTGTCCTACTAACACGGACAACGCTGGGCCAATTGTGCGCCGCCCTATGGGGCTCCCGGTCACGTCCAGCTGTTACACAGCCTGGGATTGAACCAGAGGCTGAAGTGGAGCCTTAAACTGCTGGGAGGTCAAGTAACGCCAATTATACTGCCAATGTTTGTCTATGGGAGATTGCATGGCTGTGTACTTGATTTCATAAACCTGTCAGCAACGGGTGTGGCTGAAAATAGCCAAATCCACGAATTTGAAGGGTGTCCAGATATTTTATAGAGTAGCTCGCAAACAGAGGATAACCAACACGCCTACCACAATGCCAACAGAGGATAACCAACACAGTACACAAACAAATGGTGGTAATGGTATGGCTATAAACACAGCAAAGCGAAACAAACAATACAGAAAAAAGCACAGCAACGCCAGCAGGCGAGAGATAACAGCAACGCCAGCAGGCGAGAGATAACAGCAACACCAGTAGGTGAGAGATAACAGCAACGCCAGTAGGTGAGAGATAACAGCAACGCCAGTCGGTGAGATATAACAGCAACGCCAGTAGAAGAGAGATAACAGCAACACCAGTAGGTGAGAGATAACAGCAACGCCAGTAGAAGAGAGATAACAGCAACGCCAGTAGAAGAGAGATAACAGCAACTCCAGTAGGTGAGAGATAACAGCAACGCCAGTAGAAGAGAGATAACAGTATAACCAGCAGGTGAGAGATAACAGCAACGCCAGCAGGCGAGAGATAACAGCAACGCCAGCAGGCGAGAGATAACAGCAACACCAGTAGGCGAGAGATAACAGCAACGCCAGTAGGTGAGCGATAACAGCAACGCCAGTCGGTGAGTTATAACAGCAACGCCAGTAGAAGAGAGATATAACAGCAACGCCAGTAGAAGAGAGATAACAGCAACGCCAGTAGAAGAGAGATAACAGCGATGCCAGCAGGCGAGAGATAACAGCAACGCCAGTAGAAGAGAGATAACAGCAACACCAGTAGGTGAGAGATAACAGCAACGCCAGTAGAAGAGAGATAACAGTATAACCAGCAGGTGAGAGATAACAGCAACGCAAGCAGGCGAGAGATAACAGCAACGCCAGCAGGCGAGAGATAACAGCAATGCCAGCAGGCGAGAGATAACAGCAACGCCAGAAGGCGAGAGATAACAGCAACGCCAGTAGAAGAGAGATAACAGCAACGCCAGTAGGTCAGAGATAACAGCAACGCCAGTAGGTGAGCGATAACAGCAACGCCAGTAGGTGAGAGATAACAGAAAAAAGCCAGTAGGTGAGAGATAACAGCAACGCCAGTAGGTGAGAGATAACAGCAACGCCAGTAGGTGAGAGATAACAGCAACGCCAGCAGGTGAGAGATAACAGCAACGCCAGCAGGTGAGAGATAACAGCAACGCCAGCAGGCGACAGGTAACAGCAACGCCAGTAGGTGAGAGATAACAGCAACACCAGCAGGCGACAGATAACAGCAACGCCAGTAGAAGAGAGATAACAGCAACGGCAGTAGGTGAGAGATAACAGCAACGCCAGTAGAAGAGCAATAACAGCAACACCAGTAGATGAGAGATAAATGCGACGCCAGTAGAAGAGAGATAACAGCAACGCCAGCAGGCGAGAGATAACAGCGACGCCAGTAGGTCAGAGATAACAGCAACGCCAGTAGGTGAGAGATAACAGCAACACCAGTAGGTGAGAGATAACAGCAACGCCAGCAGGTGAGAGATAACAGCAACGCCAGCAGGTGAGAGATAACAGTATAACCAGTAGGTGAGAGATAACAGCAACACCAGTAGGTGAGAGATAACAGCAACACCAGTAGGTGAGAGATAACAGCAACACCAGTAGGTGAGAGATAACAGCGACTCCAGTAGGGGAGAGATAACAGCGACTCCAGTAGGGGAGAGATAACAGCAACACCAGAAGGTGAGAGATAACAGCAACACCAGTAGGTGAGAGATAACAGCAACACCAGTAGGTGAGAGATAATAGCAACGCCAGCAGGTGAGAGATAACAGCAACGCCAGCAGGTGAGAGATAACAGAAAAAAGCCAGTAGGTGAGAGATAACAGCAACGCCAGTAGGTGAGAGATAACAGCAACGCCAGTAGGTGAGAGATAACAGCAACGCCAGTAGGTGAGAGATAACAGCAACGCCAGCAGGCGACAGATAACAGCAACGCCAGTAGAAGAGAGATAACAGCAACGCCAGTAGAAGAGAGATAACAGCAACGCCAGCAGGCGAGAGATAACAGCAACGCCAGCAGGCGAGAGATAACAGCAACGCCAGTAGGTCAGAGATAACAGCAACGCCAGTAGGTGAGAGATAACAGCAACGCCAGTAAAGAGAGATAACCAGCAACGCCAGTAGAAGAGATAACAGCAACGCCAGCAGGTGAGAGATAACAGCACGCCCAGCAGGTGAGAGATAACAGCAACGCCAGCAGGTGAGAGATAACAGCAACGCCAGTAGGTGAGAGATAACAGTATAACCAGTAGGTGAGAGATAACAGCAACACCAGTAGGTGAGAGATAACAGCAACACCAGTAGGTGAGAGATAACAGCGACTCCAGTAGAAGAGAGATAACAGCGACTCCAGTAGAAGAGAGATAACAGCAACACCAGTAGGTGAGAGATAACAGCAACGCCAGCAGGCGAGAGATAACAGCAACACCAGTAGGTGAGAGATAACAGCAACGCCAGTAGGTGAGAGATAACAGCAACGCCAGTAGAAGAGAGATAACAGCAACACCAGTAGGTGAGAGATAACAGCAACGCCAGCAGGTGAGAGATAACAGAAAAAAGCCAGTAGGTGAGAGATAACAGCAACGCCAGTAGGTGAGAGATAACAGCAACGCCAGTAGGTGAGAGATAACAGCAACGCCAGCAGGTGAGAGATAACAGCAACGCCAGCAGGTGAGAGATAACAGCAATGCCAGTAGGTGAGAGATAACAGCAACGCCAGTAGGTGAGAGATAACAGCAATGCCAGCAGGCGAGAGATAACAGCAACGCCAGTAGGTAAGAGATAACAGCAACGCCAGTAGAAGAGAGATAACAGCAACGCCAGTAGAAGAGAGATAACAGCAACGCCAGTAGGTGAGAGATAACAGCAACGCCAGTAGAAGAGCGATAACAGCAACACCAGTAGATGAGAGATAACAGCAACGCCAGTAGAGAGAGATAACAGCAACGCCAGCAGGCGAGAGATAACAGCAACGCCCAGGTAGTGAGAGATACAGCAACGCCAGTAGAAGAGAGATAACAGCAACACCAGTAGGAGAGACGATACAGCAACGCCAGTAGGTGAGAGATAACAGCAACGCCCAGTAGAGAGAGATAAACAGCAACGCCAGTAGAAGAGAGATAACAGCAACGCCCAGGCAGGTGAGAGATAACAGCAACGCCAGCAGGGTGAGAGATAACAGGCAACGCCAGTAGTAGAAGAGAGATAGTAGAAGAGAGATACACAGCAACGCCAGTAGGTGAGAGATAACAGCAACGCCCAGTAGGTGAGAGATAACAGCGACGCCAGTAGGTGAGAGATAACAGCGACGCCAGTAGGTGAGAGATAACAGCGACTCCAGTAGGTGAGAGATAACAGCAACACCAGTAGGTGAGAGATAACAGCAACGCCAGTAGAAGAGAGATAACAGCAACGCCAGCAGGTGAGAGATAACAGCGACGCCAGTAGAAGAGAGATAAACAGCAACGCCAGTAGGTGAGAGATAACATCGACGCCAGTAGGTGAGAGATAACAGCGACGCC
>NW_021823456.1:285579-288079 GCF_901001165.1 Salmo trutta
AATAACATCTTACTACAGAGAGTACTGTACTCCAATAACATCTTACTACAGAGAGTACTGTACTCCCCAAAACATCTTCCTACAGAGAGTACTGTACTCCCCAATAACATCTTCTACAGAGAGTACTGTACTCCAAAACATCTTCCTACAGAGAGTACTGTACTCCCCAATAACATCTTACTACAGAGAGTACTGTACTCCCCAATAACATCTTCCTAAGAGAGTACTGTACTCCCCAATAACATTTCTACAGAGAGTACTGTACTCCCCAAAACATCTACTACAGAGAGTACTGTACTCCCAATAACATCTTACTACAGAGAGTACTGTACTCCAATAACATCTTACTACAGAGAGTACTGTACTCCAATAACATCTTACTACATAGAGTGGTAAATTGCATTTTGTTCTAAAGAAAAGACAAAGCCCTTTGCTTATTCACTTCACAACAAAAAATGACTACTAGTTGTATCTGCTTGTTTGGGGAATTAGCCTGCTAGTTTACTATGCTAGTTGTATCTGCTTGTTGGGGAATTAGCCTACTAGTTACTATGCTAGTTGTATCTGCTTGTGGGGAATTAGCCTACTAGTTTACTATGCTAGTTGTATCTGCTTGTGGGGAATTAGCCTACTAGTTTACTATGCTAGTTGTATCTGCTTGTTTGGGGAATTAGCCTACTAGTTTACTATGCTAGTTGTATCTGCTTGTTTGGGGAATTAGCTACTAGTTTACTATGCTAGTTGTATCTGCTTGGCTGGGGAATTAGCCTACTAGTTTACTATGCTAGTGTATCGCTTGGCTGGGGAATTAGCCTACTAGTTTACTATGCTAGTTGTATATGCTTGGCTGGGGAATTAGCCTACTAGTTTACTATGCTAGTTGTATCTGCTTGTTGGGGAATTAGCCTACTAGATTACAACTAGTGTATCTGCTTGGCTGGGGAATTAGCCTACTAGTTTACTATGCTAGTTGTATCTGCTTGGGGGAATTAGCCTACTAGTTTACTACTAGTTGTCTGCTTGTTTGGGGAATTAGCCTACTAGATTACTACACTAGTTGTATCTGCTTGGGGGGAATTAGCCTACTAGTTTACTATGCTAGTTGTATCTGCTTGGCTGGGGAATTAGCCTACTAGTTTAATGCTAGTTGTATCTGCTTGGCTGGGGAATTAGCCTACTAGTTTACTATGCTAGTTGTATCTGCTTGGCTGGGGAATTAGCCTACTAGTTTACTATGCTAGTTGTATCTGCTTGTTTGGGGAATTAGCCTACTTGTTTATCAACTTGTTTATCAAGCCAGGTGTGTTTTATATCTCATGATGGCGTTTCACTACAAAAGGTTTTGCCTTCTTTTGACATTTTTCCAAGCCAATCCGAGTTGTATTGAGGTAGGCTAACGTTAGCCAGCTAACTAAGTAGCTAACTAGATAGATCGCTAATGTCAGCTATTCTAGGATTGATAATGATGATCAAAATATAACATAACCAGATAATAACCCATCAGTCTGTGGTCTAATACCTGTATATCACCCACCACCAATGGGGACCAACCAACTCTAACCACCTATTCCACATGATAGGGTCCTTCAGCAAGTTTGTTTAAAAAATTAAAGAAATTCCCTTGACTAAGAATCACTAGAGACTTAAAGCCACAAGGTAGAATACATTTCAAACGTTGCTTGTTGTGAGAGGGGGGAGGTTAGAGTAGAAACAATAGAATGTTTAGTACATTTAAAACGTTGCTTGTTGAGAGACGTGGGGGGAGGTAGATGTAGAAACAATAGAATGTTTAGTCGACTTCAAACCGTTGCTTGTTGAGAGAGTGGGGGCGGTAGATGTAGAAACAATAGAATGTTTAGTAGACTTCAAACGTTGCTTGTTCAGAGAGGGGGGGAGGTAGATGTAGAAACAATAGAATGTTTAGTAGACTTCAAACGTTGCTTGTTCAGAGAGGGGGGAGGTAGATGTAGAAACAATAGAATGTTTAGTACATTTCAAACGTTGCTTGTTGAGAGAGTGGGGAGGTAGATGTAGAAACAATAGAATGTTTAGTACATTTAAAACGTTGCTTGTTCAGAGAGTGGGGGAGGTAGATGTAGAAACAATAGAATGTTTAATCGACTTCCTCAATAGTGGGTCCAGATGATCCACCACCTCCATGTTAAATCATCTTTATTTAACTACTCTGATGATGGCCAGGCTGATGATCATCTCTGTATTTCTGTGTGGAAACAGATGTACATGATGTTAGCAGCACTTCCTCCATAGCCTTCAGTACGTTCAGAGGATACCGCTCTCCGGTGACATCCCGACTGTTGTCATAGGAAGGTCCGGACCTTGACGCACGCGCCACTGTCACGTAACCGATCCTCTGACACTACGAAGACGCTGACGGAGACAGCTGATGGGCGTGGGTAGTCATAGCAACAGTCCTATGTGGCGTCTGTCCTGCCGTGGTGTCACCTTCTGTGTATGATCTGATTGACAGCTTGGGGTTCCA
>NW_021823456.1:293079-354418 GCF_901001165.1 Salmo trutta
AGTGGTCTCCTTTGAGTAGGGCTGGTAAAGTGGTCTCCTTTGAGTAGGGCTGGTAGAGTGGTCTCCTTTGAGGAGGCCTGGTAAAGTGGTCTCCTTTGAGGAGGGCTGGTAAAGTGGTCTCCTTTGAGAAGGGCTGGTAAGGTGGCATAAACATATTCATTGACAACAACAGTAGATATTATACTAATGAAAATATATATATATAACAACAAAAACAAGTAAATAATATCCCGTACAGAAATGTAATAATAGTCAATGTTCAGACTAATTCAACAAACGACAAGGAAAATGACTGGTTATATAGTCTGTTACGGATAACACATGGAGAGAATAGACATGTGGTTTCCTCCCTTACTGGAGGCTCCTGAGTGGCGTAGCAATCTAAGGCATCACTACAGTCCCTGGTTCGATTCCAGGGTGTATCACATACGGCTGTGATTGGGAGTCCCATAGGGCTGCGCGCAATTGGCCCAGGGTCATCCGGTTTTGGCCGGGGTAGGCCGTCATTGTAAATAAGAATTTGTTCATAACTGACTTGCCTAGTTAAATTAAGGTTAAATTAAAAAAATATATCATACTGTAGCTTGTGGTAAACTGGGATCTACTGTGCTGCCAACACTACAACATCAAACCTTCCCCCAAAACAATACTAAGTTTCTCTTTGTCTGATTGTTCTGTGAATGTAGAACTTTTCATTTTGAATTTGGGGAAGTAGGAGTTAATAGAGGGTAGGATAATAGAGGGTAGGTTAGTAGAGAGTAGTGTAATAGAGGGTAGGTTAATAGAGGGTAGGATAATAGAGGGTAGTGTAATAGAGGGTAGGTTAATAGAGGGTAGGTTAATAGAGGGTAGGATAATAGAGGGTAGGTTAATAGAGGGTAGGTTAAGAGAGGGTAGTTTAATAGAGGGTAGGTTAATAGAGGGTAGGTTAATAGAGGGTAGGTTAGTAGAGGGTAGGTTAATAGAGGGTAGGTTAAGAGAGGGTAGTTTAATAGAGGGTAGGTTAATAGAGGGTAGGTTAAGAGAGGGTAGTTTAATAGAGGGTAGGTTAATAGAGGGTAGGTTAATAGAGGGTAGGTTAGTAGAGGGTAGGTTAATAGAGGGTAGGTTAGTAGAGGGTAGGTTAGTAGAGGGTAGGTTAGTAGAGGGTAGGTTAGTAGAGGGTAGGTTAATAGAGGGTAGTGTAATAGAGGGTAGGTTAATAGAGGGTAGGTTAGTAGAGGGTAGGTTAGTAGAGGGTAGGTTAGTAGAGGGTAGGTTAGTAGAGGGTAGGATAATAGAGAGTAGGTTAATAGAGGGTAGGTTAATAGAGGGTAGGTTAATAGAGGGTAGGTTAGTAGAGGGTAGGTTAGTAGAGGGTAGGTTAATAGAGGGTAGGTTAATAGAGGGTAGTGTAATAGAGGGTACAATCACTTTCAATAGATGATACAATGTCAATAATCTCTGCCCTCTCTCTCTCACTCTTTCTCTCTCTCTGCCCTCTCTCTGCCACCTCACAGTCTCTCTCTCCCTGCCCCCTCTCTGTCTCTCTCTCTCCCTCTCTGCCCCCTCACAGTATCTCTCTCTCCCTGCCCCTCTCTCTCTCTGCCCTCTCTTTCTGCTCCCTCTCTGCCACCTCACTCTGTCTCTCTCTCCCTCTGTCTCTCTCTCCCTGTCTCTCTCTCCCTCTGTCTCTCTCTCCCTCTGTCTCTCTCTCCCTCTGTCTCTCTCCCTACCCCCCTCTATCTCTATCTCTCTGTCTCTCTCCCTCCCCATCTCTCTCTCTCTCTCCCTGCCCCCCCTTCTCTCTCTCTCTCTCTCCATTTGTTCTGCTCTGGGGCAGGTAGGGCAGACATGGGAGTGTTGAAAGGTAGAGTATTTATGAGCCCTGTGGGACTGTGGGACAGATTACCTAGAGGGCGTTGGTGCTTGCCAGGCAAGGTTCTACGTGTCTCTCCCCACATCATTCTTCCTCAGCCCGTAAAAACATGCACACGGCATCGCACACGGCAGCGGGAGCTCGGTGGATGCTGAAGGTGTTTTCCAGAAATAGTATAGACAAACTGAGGTCATACGGTATAAGAAAGTGAGGTCAAAATGGCAGGAGACTGATCTGAGCAACTTTACAGATTCCTATATTTGTCTTCTGTAGAGACGCTACAGTTGATCTTCTATCTCTGCTGTGTCATCAGTAGTCTGTTCACAGAGTCAGGGGTTACGACTGTTACGTTGGGACAGTTCCAATAGCTGAATCACAGGCTTCCTGAAAGGGTCAGAGGTTAAGACAGTTCCAGTAGCTGAATGACAGGTTTCCTGACAGGGTCAGAGGTTAAGACAGTTCCAATAGCTGAATGACAGGCGTCCTGACAGGGTCAGAGGTTAAGACAGTTCCAGTAGCTGAATGACAGGCGTCCTGACAGGGTCAGAGGTTAAGACAGTTCCAGTAGCTGAATCACAGGCGTCCTGACAGGGTCAGAGGTTAAGACAGTTCCAGTAGCTGAATCACAGGCTTCCTGAAAGGGTCAGAGGTTAAGACAGTTCCAGTAGCTGAATGACAGGCTTCCTGACAGGGTCAGAGGTTAAGACAGTTCCAGTAGCTGAATGACAGGCGTCCTGACAGGGTCAGAGGTTAAGACAGTTCCAGTAGCTGAATGACAGGCTTCCTGACGGGGTCAGAGGTTAAGACAGTTCCAGTAACTGAATGACAGGCGTCCTGACAGGGTCAGAGGTTAAGACAGTTCCAGTAACTGAATGACAGGCTTCCTGACAGGGTCAGAGGTTAAGACAGTTCCAGTAGCTGAATGACAGGCGTCCTGAAAGGGTCAGAGGTTAAGACAGTTCCAGTAGCTATTTCTGTCTGAACGTTGCCTAACCCTTCTGTGTGTGTCTGAATGTGGACTACAGTGTGTGTGTGTCTGAACGTGGACTAGAGTGTGTGTGTCTGAACGTGGACTAGAGTGTGTGTCAGAACGTGGACTAGAGTGTGTGTCAGAACGTGGACTAGAGTGTGTGTCAGAACGTGGACTAGAGTGTGTGTGTCAGAACGTGGACTACAGTCTTTGTGTCTGAACGTGGACTACAGTGTGTCAGAACGTGGACTACAGTGTGTGTCTGAACGTGGACTACAGTCTTTGTGTCTGAACGTGGACTACAGTGTGTCAGAACGTGGACTACAGTGTGTGTCTGAACGTGGACTACAGTGTGTGTCAGAACGTGGACTACAGTCTTTGTGTCTGAACGTGGACTACAGTATGTTAGAATGTAGACTACATTGTGTGTCTGAACGTGGACTACAGTGTGTCAGAACGTGGACTACAGTCTTTGTGTCAGAACGTGGACTACAGTCTTTGTGTCTGAACGTGGACTACAGTGTGTGTCTGAACGTGGACTACAGTGTGTGTCTGAACGTGGACTACAGTGTGTGTCTGAACGTGGACTACAGTGTGTGTCTGAACGTGGACTACAGTGTGTGTCTGAACGTGGACTAGACTGTGTGTGTCAGAACGTGGACTACAGTGTGTGTCTGAATGTGGACTACAGTGTGTGTCTGAACGTGGACTACAGTGTGTGTCTGAACGTGGACTACAGTGTGTGTCTGAACGTGGACTACAGTGTGTGTCTGAACGTGGACTACAGTGTGTGTCAAAACGTGGACTACAGTGTGTGTCTGAACGTGGACTACAGTGTGTGTCTGAACGTGGACTACAGTGTGTGTCTGAACGTGGACTACAGTGTGTGTCAAAACGTGGACTACAGTGTGTTTGTCTGAACGTGGACTACAGTCTTTGTGTCTGAACGTGGACTACAGTGTGTGTCAGAACGTGGACTACAGTGTGTGTCTGAACGTGGACTACAGTGTGTGTCTGAACGTGGACTACAGTGTGTGTCAAAACGTGGACTACAGTGTGTTTGTCTGAACGTGGACTACAGTGTGTGTGTTGTAACCATGCTAACCCTCCCCTGTATCTCTCCCGTCTCTCCAGACCTGCGGAGGATGACAGCAGGCTTCATGGGTATGGCCATAGCCATCATTCTGTTTGGCTGGGTGATAGGTGTTCTAGGATGCTGCTGGGATCGAGGACTGATGCAGTACGTGGCAGGATTACTGTTCCTCATGGGAGGTAAGAGAACAACACAGATACTGTATATCATTCAAGTCAAGATTCACCAAACACTTCTCTTTAAGAAAAATGACAAAGGATGCTTTTAAATGTAAAAAAAAGATATAACGTTCATAAGATAGTTTGTATTGGGGTCCTAAATCCTGGTGATCAGGTGAACTGGTCCATAGGATTGTTAATCAATCCGGTGTGGCAGGTAACTGAAAGGTTGCTAGATCGAATCCCTGAGCTGACAAGGTAAAAATCTGTCGTTCTGCCCCTGAACAAGGCAGTTAACCCACTGTTCCTAGGCCGTCATTGAAAATAAGAATTTGTTCTTAACTGACTTGCCTAGCTAAATAAAGGGTTTTTATACATACTATACATACTCACTAGTTACATCAAACTTGAATAGATGATGTCATCTTAACTTCCAGACTGATTGTTGATCAACAGGTAGAGGACTAAGGGTTTTTGATACAATATTGACCCACAGCTCAGGTCGTTACTGTGATAGAGAATAGACTACAGCTAGATGACTACAACTCATAGACTACAGCTCAGGTCGTTACTGTGAAAGAGAATAGCATTAACAGTTAGGTGACTACAACTCATAGACTACAGCTCAGGTCGTTACTGTGAAAGAGAATAGCATTAACAGTTAGGTGACTACAACTCATAGACTACAGCTCAGGTCGTTACTGTGAAAGAGAATAGCATTAACAGTTAGGTGACTACAACTCATAGACTACAGCTCAGGTCGTTACTGTGAAAGAGAATAGCATTAACAGTTAGGTGACTACAACTCATAGACTACAGCTCAGGTCGTTACTGTGAAAGAGAATAGCATTAACAGTTAGGTGACTACAACTCATAGACTACAGCTCAGGTCGTTACTGTGAAAGAGAATAGCATTAACAGTTAGGTGACTACAACTCATAGACTACAGCTCAGGTCGTTACTGTGAAAGAGAATAGCATTAACAGCTAGGTGACTACAACTCATAGACTACAGCTCAGGTCGTTACTGTGACAGAGAATAGCATTAACAGCTAGGTGACTACAACTCATAGACTACAGCTCAGGTCGTTACTGTGACAGAGAATAGCATTAACAGCTAGATGACTACAACTCATAGACTACAGCTCAGCGTTCAACACCATTGTCCCCTTTAAGCTTGTCACTTAGTTTAGGGACCCTGGGACTAAACACCTCCCTCTGGATCCTGGACTTCCTGATGGTGCTGCCCCCAGGTGGTAAGGTTAGGTAACAACACATCCGCCACGCTGATCCCCAACACAGGGGTATGTGCTTCGTCCTGTACTCCCTGTTCACCCTCGACTGCGTGGCTGCACATGACTCCAACACCATCATCAAGTTTGCTGACGACACAACAGTGGTAGACCTGATCACCGGTGACGATGAGATGACCTGTGACCTGACAGTGTGGTGCCGGAACAACAACATCTCCCTCAACGTCAGTAAGACCAAGGAGCTGATCGTGGACTACAGGAAGTAGTCCCCAGTGTGGTGAACTACAGGAAGTAGTCCCCAGTGTGGTGGACTACAGGAAGTAGTCCCCAGTGTCATGGACTACAGGAAGTAGTCCAGTGTCGTGGACTACAGGAAGTAGTCCACAGTGTCATGGACTACAGGAAGTAGTCCCCAGTGTCGTGGACTACAGGAAGTAGTCCACAGTGTCATGGACTACAGGAAGTAGTCCACAGTGTCGTGGACTACAGGAAGTAGTCCACAGTGTTGTGGACTACAGGAAGCAGCCCCCAATGTGAATGGGGGCAAGCACGTCATTGACAGGGCTGCACTGGAGCAGGTCCAGAGCTTCAAGTTCCTCACTGTCCAAATCACTAAGAACTTCAAATGGTCCACTCACACTCACACAGTCGTGAAGAAAGCTCGACAGCGCCTTTTCTTCCCCCTCAGGAGGTTGAAAAGATTTGGCATGGGCCCTCAAATCATCAAAAAGTTCTACAGCTGTACCATTGAGAGCATCTTGACTTGGTATGGCAATATCACCGCCGTTAAAGACTCCAGCCTCCCAAGTCATAGACTGTTCTCTCTGCTTCTGCACGGCAAGCGGTACCAGTGCATCAAGTCTGACACCAACAGGCTCCTGAACAGCTCTATCCCCAAACCAAATAGCTAACGAAATGGCTAACTAAATAGCCTATGAAATGGCTAACTAAATAGCTAACTAAATGGCTAACTAAATGGCTAGCTACAGTGAGGGAAAAAAGTATTTGATCCCCTGCTGATTTTGTACGTTTGCCCACTGACAAAGAAATTATCAGTCTATAATTTTAATGGTAGGTTTGTTTGAACAGTGAGAGACAGAATAACAACAAACAAATCCAGAAAAACGCATGTCAACAATGTTATAAATTGATTTGCATTTTATTGAGGGAAATAAGTATTTGACCCCTCTGCAAAACATGACTTAGTACTTGGTGGCAAAACCCTTGTTGGCAATCACAGAGGTCAGACGTTTCTTGTAGTTGGCCACCAGGTTTGCACACATCTCAGGAGGGATTTTGTCCCACTCCTCTTTGCAGATCTTCTCCAAGTCATTAAGGTTTCGAGGCTGACGTTTGGCAACTCGAACATTCAGCTCCCTCCACAGATTTTCTATGGGATTAAGGTCTTAATGTGCTTCTTCTTGAGCCACTCCTTTGTTGCCTTGGCCGTGTGTTTTGGGTCATTGTCATGCTGGAATACTCATCCACGACCCATTTTCAATGCCCTGGCTGAGGAAAGGAGGTTCTCACCCAAGTTTTGACGGTACGTGGACCCGTCCATCATCCCTTTGATGCGGTGAAGTTGTCCTGTCCCCTTAGCAGAAAAACACCCCCAAAGCATAATGTTTCCACCTCCATGTTTGACGGTGGGGATGGTGTTCTTGGGGTCATAGGCAGCATTCCTCCTCCAAACACAGCGAGTTGAGTTGATGCCAAAGAGCTCCATTTTGGTGTCATCTGACCACAACACTTTCACCTCTGAATCATTCAGATGTTCATTGGCAAACTTCAGATGGGCATGTATATGTGCTTTCATGAGCAGGGGGACCTTGCGAGCGCTGCAGGATTTCAGTCCTTCACGGCGTAGTGTGTTACCAATTGTTTTCTTGGTGACTATGGTCCCAGCTGCCTTGAGATCATTGACAAGATCCTCCCGTGTAGTTCTGGGCTGATTCCTCACCGTTCTCATGATCATTGCAACTCCATGAGGTGAGATCTTGCATGGAGCCCCAGGCCGAGGGAGATTGACAGTTATTTTGTGTTTCTTCCATTTGAGAATAATCGCACCAACTGTTGTCCCCTTCTCACCAAGCTGCTTGGCGATGGTCTTGTAGCCCATTCCAGCCTTGTGTAGGTCTACAATCTTGTCCCTGACATCCTTGGAGAGCTCTTTGGTCTTGGCCATGGTGGAGAGTTTGGAATCTGATTGATTGATTGTGGACACACACTGACTCTACACACGCTGTCTCTATACATGCTGACTCTATACACACTACACACTGACTCTATACACGCTGACTCTATACACGCTGACTCTATACACGCTGACTCTATACACGCTGACTCATTACACGCTGACTCTATACACGCTGACTCTATACACGCTGACTCTATACACGCTGACTCTATACACGCTGACTCTATACACGCTGACTCATTACACGCTGACTCATTACACGCTGACTCATTACACGCTGACTCTATACATGTTGTCTCTATACACGCTGACTCACCACACACTGACTCTACACACTGACCCAATACACACTGACTCTATACATACTGACTCTATACACACTGACATTACACACTGACTCATTACACACTGACTCAATACACACTGACTCTACACCCACTGACTCACCACACACTGACTCAATACAAACTGACTCATTACACACTGACTCTATACACATTGGCTCTATACATTCTGACTCTATACACGGTGGGGAAGGCTAGTAACAGTGACTATAGTTCAGGGTACTGGGGGAGACTAGTAACAGTGACTATAGTTCAGGGTACTGGGGGGAGACTAGTAACAGTGACTATAGTTCAGGGTACTGGGGGGGAGACTAGTAACAGTGACTATAGTTCAGGGTACTGGGGGAGGCTAGTAACAGTGACTATAGTTCAGGGTACTGGGGGGAGACTAGTAACAGTGACTATAGTTCAGGGTACTGGGGGAGACTAGTAACAGTGACTATAGTTCAGGGTACTGGGGGGAGACTAGTAACAGTGACTGTAGTTCAGGGTACTGGGGGGAGACTAGTAACAGTGACTATAGTTCAGGGTACTGGGGGGAGACTAGTAACAGTGACTATAGTTCAGGGTACTGGGGGAGGCTAGTAACAGTGGACTATAGTTCAGGGTACTGGGGGGAGACTAGTAACAGTGACTATAGTTCAGGGTACTGGGGGGAGGACTAGTAACAGTGACTATAGTTCAGGGTACTGGGGGAGGCTAGTAACAGTGACTATAGTTCAGGGTACTGGGGGGAGACTAGTAACAGTGACTATAGTTCAGGGTACTGGGGGGAGACTAGTAACAGTGACTATAGTTCAGGGTACTGGGGGGAGACTAGTAACAGTGACTATAGTTCAGGGGTACTGGGGGAGACTAGTAACAGTGACTATAGTTCAGGGTACTGGGGGAGACTAGTAACAGTGACTATAGTTCAGGGTACTGGGGGGAGACTAGTAACAGTGACTATAGTTCAGGGTACTGGGGGGAGACTAGTAACAGTGACTATAGTTCAGGGTACTGGGGGGAGTCTATTACAGTGACTATAGTTCAGGGACTACTGGGGTGGAGACTAGTAACAGTGACTATAGTTCAGGGCAGGGGGTACTGGGTGGGAGACTAGCTAACAGTGGACTATGTTCAGGGTACTGGGGGAGACTAGTAACAGTGGACTCTAGTTCACAGGGCATGGTAACTGGGTGGTGACTAGTAACAGTGACTAGATTTTCAGGGTACTGGGGGGGTACGACTAGTAACAGTGACTATTAGTTTCAGGGTACTGGGGGGGAGACTAGTAACAGTGACTATGATGTCAGGGTACTGGGGGGGAGGACTAGTAACAGTGGACTATAGTTCAGGGTACTGGGGGGAGACTAGTCAACAGTGACTATAGTTCACGGGTACTGGGGAGGGAGACTAGTAACAGTGACTATAGTTCAGGGGTACTGGGGGAGACTAGTAACAGTGACTATAGTTCAGGGTACTTGGGGGAGACTAGTAACAGTGACTATAGTCAGGGTACTGGGGGGAGACTAGTAACAGTGACTATAGTTCAGGGTACTGGGGGGAGACTAGTAACAGTGACTATAGTTCAGGGTACTGGGGGGAGACTAGTAACAGTGACTATAGTTCAGGGTACTGGGGGGAGACTAGTAACAGTGACTATAGTTCAGGGTACTGGGGGAGGCTAGTAACAGTGACTATAGTTCAGGGTACTGGGGGGAGACTAGTAACAGTGACTATAGTTCAGGGTACTGGGGGGAGACTAGTAACAGTGACTATAGTTCAGGGTACTGGGGGGGAGACTAGTAACAGTGACTATAGTTCAGGGTACTGGGGGGAGACTAGTAACAGTGACTATAGTTCAGGGTACTGGGGGGAGACTAGTAACAGTGACTATAGTTCAGGGCAGGGTACTGGGGCCGGCTAGTGGTGACTATTTAACAGTCTGATGGCCTGTTTTTCAGTCTCTCGGTCCCAGCTTGGATGGACATGTCTCCGACCTCTAGACGGTAGCAGGGTGAACACGCCGTTACTCGGGTGGCTGAGGTCCTTGATGATCTTCTTGGCCTTTCTGTAACACCTAATGCTGTAGATATCCTGGAGGGCAGGCAGTGTGCCCCCAGTGATGCGTTGGGCTGACCGCACCACCCTCTGGAAAGCCCTGAGGTTGTTGGCGGTGTAGTTGCCGTACCAGCCCAACAGGATGCTTTCAATGGTGCATCTGTAGAAGTCCGTGAGGGTCATAGTCATAGGGGGCCAAGCCAAATTTCTTCTGCCTCCTGAGGTTGAAGAGGTGCTGCTCCTTCTTCACCGTGCTGTCAGTATGAAGGGACCATTTCAGGGTGTCAGTGATGTGCACGCCAAGGAACCCAAAGCTTTTGACCCTCTCCCCTGTCGATGTGGACGGGGACGGTCCTGTAGATGTGGACTGGTGCGGTCCTGTAAATGTGGACGGGGGCGGCCCTGTAGATGTGGACGGGGGCGGTCCTGTAGATGTGGACGGGGGGCGGCCCCGTAGATGTGGACGGGGGCGGCCCCGTAGATGTGGACGGGGGCGGCCCTGTAGATGTGGACGGGGGGCGGCCCCGTAGATGTGGACGGGGGAGTGCTCTCTCTGCTGTCTCCTGTAGTCCACGATCAGCTCCTTCGTTTTGTTGACGTTGAGGTTATTTTCCTGGCACCCCTCCGCCGGGGTTCTCACCTGGTCATTGCTGGTAATCAGGCCTATCACTGTTGTGTCTTCAGAAAACCTAATAATTGAGTTGGAGACGTACATGGCCGTGCAGTCATGTGTGAACAGGGAGTACAGGAGGGGACTAAGCACACATCCCTGAGGGACTCCCCGTGTTGTGGATCAGCGTGGCGGAGGCGTTGTTGCCTACTCTCACCACCTGGGGGTGGTGGCCCGTCAGGACGTCCAGGATCCAGTTGCACAGGGAGGGGTTCAGACCCAGGGCCCAGAGCTTAGTAATGAGCTTGGAGGGTATTATGATCTTGAAGGCTGAGCTGTAGTCAATGAACAGCATTCTCATTCTTGTCCAGGTGGTATATGGCAGGGTGAAGTGCGATGGTGATTGCGTCGTCCGTGGATCTATTGGGTGTCGGCTAAGGTAGAGGTGATATGATCCTTGACTAGTCTCTCAAAGCACTTCATGATAACGGGAGTGAGTGCTACGGAGCGATAGTCATTTAGTTCAGTTACCTTCGCTTTCTTTGGAATAGGAACAATGGTGGCCATCTTGAAGCAAGTG
Organism: Salmo trutta; assembly: GCF_901001165.1. Taxonomy (NCBI): domain Eukaryota; kingdom Metazoa; phylum Chordata; class Actinopteri; order Salmoniformes; family Salmonidae; genus Salmo; species Salmo trutta. Next base: position 304,185 of record NW_021823456.1, read on the forward strand.
GGGACAGCAGACTGGGATCGGCAGAGATTGAATATGTCCAACCAGCTAGTCTGCACATACCCATTGGGTCCTGGTCAGAAATAGTGTCCTGTACAAGGTTGTTGGGTGCCATTGGGTCCTGGTCAGAGGTAGTGTCCTATACAAGGTTGTTGGGTGCCATTGGGTCCTGGTCAGAGGTAGTGTCCTATACAAGGTTGTTGGGTGCCATTGGCTCCTGGTCAGAAATAGTGTCCTGTACAGGGTTGTTGGGTGCCATTGGGGACGCAGATAAACAGCCCAGAGGTGTCACACACCCAGCTCACAGAGTCAGGATGGAATTACACCCTCAATCTACACACACACAAAAGAGAGGAACCTATGAAAAAAGTCCAAAGTAATGTATTTTAATGCTGTACAATGGACAGTTTTCTGTTTGTATAAAATGTTCACAGTCTGAATGTGTTAGAAATTGGTTCTCCAAAATAATGATGATAGCAATGCATTGGATGTTGTATTATATTACTGATAAACGGTTTCACACTCAAACACCAAGTGAACATCGTTCTTATTGCATCAGTGTAACTCTCAGTGTCTCTCTCCCTCTCTACCTCTTCTCTCTCTCCCCCCACCTCTTCTCTCTCTCTCTTCCTCCCTCTGTCTCTCTCTCTCTCTCTCTCTCTCTCCCTATCCCCACCTTCTCCTTCTCTCCCTCCCTCCCCCCCACCTCCCCTCTCTCTACCTCTTTATCTTCCCCTACTCTGTCCCTCTACACCTCCCTTGCTACCCTTACCCTCTCCCCACCCCCACCTCCCCCTCTCTCTCCCTTTCCCCTACCTTCTCTCTCTCTCTCTCTCTCTCTCTCTCCTCTCTCTCTTTCCTTCCCAGGCACCTTCTGTATAATCTCTCTCTGTACCTGCGTGGCGGGGATCAACTTTGAGCTCTCCCGTTATCCTCGCTATCTGTACGGCCTGCCAGACGACATCGGCCATGGCTACGGCTGGTCTATGTTCTGCGCCTGGGGAGGTCTGGGGCTCACTCTCATCGCTGGTTTCTTCTGCACCCTGGCTCCCTCCGTCCAGCCCCTCCCTCGATCCACCTGCCCCAAGTCGAGGCAGGAGAACGGGACGGTCTGCTAGAGGGACTGGGATGGAGGATAGAGGACTGGAGGTCCAGTGTTAGATAGATAGCTAACTACACCTTTAACCACACAGGACAGCCATAAGAAAAGAGAATTTAACAAACAAAATGGAACAATGAGTTGACAAATCCATGCATTCGTTTAATTAATTCATCGACTATCTGTCTTTTCCTGGCCACTTAAAGACAATGTTTTGTTTGTTCTCTGTTTAAAGTATGTTTGTGTGTGTGTATAAATATGTTTAAAGTGTGTGTGTATAAACATGATCTGGTTTCTTGAAAAACAGATTAAAAAAACACAACGAACTGACAGAAAAATCGAATCAGCGGTCTGAAGTTGTGCTGGGGGGGTTTGTAGTCTGGGAGTGGATGTTGTGATGCTTGAAATGGATGTACCATGAAACGGCCTTCTCTACTGGGGGGAAACGAGAGGAACCTTTCGGTAATGAACGATGACAGACGGATGGACAACAAGGGATGGGAGTTATAACAACGGGGGGGGGACGTATTGGACATTACACTTTTCAGCAGGAACATTAAGTCTGAACCTCAGAGGAACTCATCATGGTGACCAGCCTCTAACCCATCCACAACAAGGAGAAGAACTCAAACTGTATTCCATCCACAACAAGGAGAAGAACTTAAACTGTATTGTTACCAAGGGGCAGTGGAGGCTGCTGAGGGGAGGACGGCTCATCAGAATGGCTGGAACGGCGCAAATGGAACGGAAACCATGTATTTGATACCATTTCACCTATTTCCTCTCAAGCCATTTACCACGAGCCCGTCCTCCCCAATTAAGGTGCCACCAACCTCCTGTGTCGAAGGGGTTAATCAACACTAACTGAGAGGGGTCAAAGGTTGGAGTATTATAAACAGCACATCCTGTTCTAAAGAGACACCTCAGCTTGTTGGAGACTTCCGATTGGACAAGCTGTGTGTTCCTCAGATCCACTCTGGGTCATTGGACAAGCTGTGTGTTCCTCAGACAAGCTGTGTGTTCCTCAGATATACTCTGGGTCATTGGACAAGCTGTGTGTTCCTCAGATATACTCTGGGTCATTGGACAAGCTGTGTGTTCCTCAGATCCACTCTGGGTCATTGGACAAGCTGTGTGTTCCTCAGATCTACTCTGGGTCATTGGACTAGCTGTGTGTTCCTCAGATCCACTCTGGGTCATTGGACAAGCTGTGGGAGAAGGATAGCACATCACACGATACAGGCTCTCTACCATATCTCTACTATTGTACAAAACTACAGAATAATCATTCCAGAGAAATTACAGCCAGGAAATTCCATGTTGGAGCATCGTCATTCCCACCTAGTTTGCATTCCAAATGGCTCCCGATTCCCTCTGGGCTCTAGTCAACAGTAGTACAGTCGTGGCCAACGTTTTTGAGAATGACACAAATATTAATTTCCACAACGTTTACTGCTGCAGTGTCTTTAGATATTTTTGTCAGATGTTACAATGGAATACTGAAGTATAATTACAAGCATTTCATAAGTGTCAAAGGCTTTTATTGACAATTACATGAAGTTGATGCAAAGAGTCTTTTTCAAGACCTCTGCAATCCGCCCTGGCATGCTGTCAATTAACTTCTGGGCCACATCCTGACTGATGGCAGCCCATTCTTGCATAATCAATGCTTGGAGTTTGTCAGAATTTGTGGGTTTTTGTTTGTCCACCCGCTTTTGAGGTTGACTACAAGGTCTCAATGTGATTAAGGTCTGGGGAGTTTCCTGGCCATGGACCCAAAAATCAATGTTTTGTTCCCCGAGCCACTTAATTATCACTTTGCCTTATGGCAAGGTGCTCCATCATGCTGGAAATGGCATTGTTTGTCACCAAACTGTTCCTGGATGGTTGGGAGAAGTTGCTTTCGGAGGATGTGTTGGTACCATTCTTTATTCATGGCTGTGTTCTTAGGCAAAATTGTGAGTGAGCCCACTCCCTTGGCTGAGAAGCAACCCCACACATGAATGGTCTCAGGATGCTTTACTGTTGGCATGACACAGGACTGATGGTAGCGCTCACCTTGTCTTCTCCGGACAAGCTTTTTTCCGGATGCCCCAAACAATCGGAAAGGGGATTCATCAGAGAAATTGAATTTACCCCAGTCCTCAGCAGTCCAATCCCTGTACCTTATGCAGAATATCAGTCTGTCTCCGATGTTTTTCCTGGAGAGAATTGGCTTCTTTGCTGCCCTTCTTGACACCAGGCCATCCTCCAAAAGTCTTCGCCTCACTGTGCGTGCAGATGCACTCACACCTGCCTGCTGCCATTCCTGAGCAAGCTCTGTACTGGTGGTGTCCCGATCCCGCAGCTGAATCAACTTTAGGAGACAGTCCTGGCGCTCACTGGACTTTCTTCACAACAATTGAACCGCTCTCCTTGAAGTTCTTGATGATCCGATAAATGGTTGATTTAGGTGCAATCTTACTGGCAGCAATATCCATGCCTGTGAAGCCTTTTTTGTGCAAAGCAATGATGACGGCACGTGTTTTCTTGCAGGTAACCATGGTTGACAGAGGAAGAACAATGATTCCAAGCACCACCCTCCTTTTGAAGCTTCCAGTCTGTTATTCGAACTCAATCAGCATGACTGAGTGATCACCAGCCTTGTCCTTGTCAACACTCACACCTGTGTTAAGAAGAGAATCACTGACATGATGTCAGCTGGTCCTTTTATCGCAGGGCTGAAATGCAGTGGAATTTTTGGGGGGGATTCAGTTCATTTGCATGGCAAAGAGGGACTTTGCAATTAATTGCAATTCATCTGATCACTCTTCATAACATTCTGGAGTATATGCAAATTGCCATCATACAAACTGAGGCAGCAGACTTTGTGAAAATGTATATTTGTGTCATTCTCAAAACTTTGCGCCACGACTGTACTCTGGATAGGGAATAGGGTGCCAATCGTCCCAAACGGCTCCCTTTTCCCTCTGGTCTCTAGTCAACAGTAGTGCACTGGACAGGGAATAGGGTGCCAGTGGAGACACATACCTATTTCTTCAAGCCCTGTCTATCCTCAGTCATCTAACATTTTATACATTAATTATTTTTTCTTTGTATTGTACTGAAACCCATTCTGAATGAAGGAACTGTGTGTAGTACTGAAACCCATTCTGAATGAAGGAACTGTGTGTAGAACTGAAACCCATCCTGAATGAAGGAACTGTGTGTAGTACTGAAACCCATTCTGAATGAAGGAACTGTGTGTGTGTGTGTGTGTGTGTGTGTGTGTGTGTGTGTGTGTGTGTGTGTGTGTGTGTGTGTGTGTGTGTGTGTGTGTGTGTGTGTTTTTCAGTCTATAGAATTAAAAACATACAACAGCTGTAGAAATGATGAACAGAGACTAGTAGAAAGATGCACTCTCCTGTTTAAACAATATTACCCTGGTTCTGTCCTGTCATCTGTTTGGGAGGACAATATTACCCTAGTTCTGTCCTGGCATCTGTTTGGGAGGACAATATTACCCTGGTTCTGTCCTGTCATCTGTTTTGGAAGGACAATATTACCCTGGTTCTGTCCTGTCATCTGTTTGGGAGGACAATATTACCCTGGTTCTGTCCTGTAATCTGTTTGGGAGGACAATATTACCCTGGTTCTGTCCTGTCATCTGTTTTGGAAGGACAATATTACCCTGGTTCTGTCCTGTCATCTGTTTGGGAGGACAATATTACCCTGGTTCTGTCCTGTAATCTGTTTGGGAGGACAATATTACCCTGGTTCTGTCCTGTCATCTGTTTTGGAAGGACGAGGACTTTCAAAATTCTATTGTGGCTCTCTGCCTTGGGGTTTTACTACGGAGCTGTCCAGATTATATTTAGAGCTAGAGGACAACCAGTAAAGATGTAGTGAGGAGAGGTGTCACAGCTTCAGTTAAAACCACAAGCTTCTAAGATGGAGGACGAAGGCTCAGCGTATCAAAGGTTGGGAATCTCAGCAATTCCCTTTCTGTAAAGATTGCCAAAACATCATATCACTTTTGATCAGGAAGTACAGTATTATTCATAAACAATTACAGTACAGAAAATTTAAATGTAAAAAATGTCCAATCCCTGTGGTGTAAAGTACTTAAGTAAAAATACTTTCAAGTACGACTTAAGTATTTTTTGGGGGGGTATCTGTACTTTACTATTTATATTGTTTATAACTTTTACTTCACTACATTCCTAAAGAAAAGAATGTGCTTTTTACTCCTTACATTTTCCCTGACACCCAAAAGTACTCGGTACATTTTGAATGCTTAGCAGCGCTTATCAAGACAACATCCCTGGTCATCCCTATTGCCTCTGATCTGGAGGACTCACTAAACAGAGAACATCCCTGGTCATCCCTATTGCCTCTGATCTGGAGGACTCACTAAACAGAGAACATCCCTGGTCATCCCTATTGCCTCTGATCTGGAGGACTCACTAAACAGAGAACATCCGTGGTCATCCCTACTGCCTCTGATCTGGAGGACTCACTAAACAGAGAACATCCCTGGTCATCCCTACTGTCTCTGATCTGGAGGACTCACTAAACAGAGAACATCCCTGGTCATCCCTACTGCCTCTGATCTGGAGGACTCACTAAACAGAGAACATCCCTGGTCATCCCTACTGCCTCTGATCTGGAGGACTCACTAAACAGAGAACATCCCTGGTCATCCCTACTGTCTCTGATCTGGCGGACTCACCAACCACAAATGCATTGTTGGTAAAGTGTTAGAGCGTGCCCCTGGCCATCCATAAATGTAAAAAAAATCATCTGCTTTACTTAATATAAGAAATTTGAAATTATTAAACTTGTTAAAACTTAAGTATATTTTAGCACGTACGTTTACTTTTGATACTTAAGTATATTTAAAACCAAATACTTTGACTTTTACTCATGTAGTATTTTACTGGGTGACTTTCACTTTTACTTGAGTCATTTTCTATTAAGGTATCTTTAGTTTTACTACAGTATGACAATTGGGTACATTTTCCACCACTGTCATAGTACTCATTTAGTGCTGGAGTCAATCCATATCGTGGAATATCTGTGTTAAAAAATGTAAAGGTCATTTCCTGATTGAGCTGACATATGCGGCGTTTACCGTGAATGCCGTCTCTGCTAACGAGGGAACATTTATTTTTAAAATGTCAATCTAGCTATAACGTGGATCTTCCCTGATACTGTTGGGAACAGAATCCAGCCCTTAAAGCTACAATCAGCAATAAAAACATTAAGTAACCTTCCCAGCCCTCTGTTTCAGTAAATAAAGAACATTAGGGTGGGGCTACAGAAATGTAACACTTTCAGATTCATAGACAGAGCTGTGGATGCAAGGACTGACCATCCATGATATCAACAGGATAGTTTGAACCATGTTTTGAAGCTATACAGTGTTTGTTTACATTTCCTTTGTTTACTAACATTGGAGTTAAAACAAGCTTACATTTGGGCTTCTGACGGGGTACGACAGATGAACTAAGCTAAGGAGAGCAACTATGATTGACCTGCACCCCTGCTCTTAAAAACAAAAATGAATTACCAGTTTAATATGCAAAATGGCAGCCAACATGTTTCTGAAGAAAATATAGAATTTTCGATTTTGATGATCTCGGAGACGGGGCCTACGCTTTAAATGGCACCTTGTTCCCAATAGTGCACTACTCTGGTCCAAAGTAGTGCACTACTCTGGTCAAAAGTAGTGCACTACTCTGGTCCAAAGTAGTGCACTACTCTGGTCCAAAGTAGTGCACTACTCTGGTCCAAAGTAGTGCACTACTCTGGTCCAAAAGTAGTGCATTGTAAAGAGAATAGTGTTGGGACTGAACCAGAAAGTAGAGACCTTGTCTGACCCTTTACGAAGCACACTAGTATTGTTGTAGGAATGGCAGCTCAAACACTGATCAATGAGGCCGTAATCTTGTATACCTTTTAAATGAGCTCTGAATCTATAGGTCGATAATTAGGTTGGACCTATAGCTAATGAAGTTTGGCGTGAAAGTCTCCTCGATCAATCAACATCCTCAGAGAAGATCACTCGGGGGCTCCCGAGTGGCGCAGCGCTCTAAGGCACTGCATCTCAGCGCAAGAGGCGTCACTACAGACACCCTGGTTTGAATCCAGGCTGTATCACAACCCGGCCGTGATTGGGAGTTCCATAGGGCGGCGCACAATTGGTCCAGCGTCATCCGGGTTCGACCGGTGTAGGCCGTCATTGTAAATAAGAATTTTGTTCTTAACTGACTGACCTACGTTCTACTGCACTGAGATGCAGTGCCTTAGACCGCTGCGCCACTCATGAGGTGCTCTACCTCGGGTGCTCTCTCGGGTGCTCTGCCTCAGGTGCTCTACCTCAGGTGCTCTACCTCAGGTGCGCTACCTCAGGTGCTCTACCTCAGGTGCGCTACCTCAGGTGCTCTACCTCAGGTGCTCTACCTCAGGTGCTCTACCTCAGGTGCTCTACCTCAGGTGCTCTACCTCAGGTGCGCTACCTCAGGTGCGCTACCTCAGGTGCTCTACCTCAGGTGCTCTACCTCAGGTACTCTACCTCAGGTGCTCTACCTCAGGTGCTCTACCTCAGGTGAGCAATACCTTGAGACTTCTTTAATATTAGACATTGCGCGACCAGCTGTTATTGACAAATAGACACCCCCCCCCCCAGCCCTCGTCTTACCAGACGTAGCTGTTCTGTCCTGGCGATGCACAGAAAGCCCAGCCAGCTCTATATTATCCGCGTCGTCGTTCAGCCACGACGCAGTGAAACATAGGATATTACAGTTTTTAATGTCCCGTTGGTCGGATAGTCTCCAACGGAGATCATCCAGTTTATTTTCCAGCGATTGCACGTTGGCCAATAGAACTCATGGTAGACGCACGTTACCCACTCGCCGATGAATTCGCACAAGGCACGCCGATCTCTGCCCCTTGTACTTCTGTCTTTTCTTTAAGCGAATGACGGTAATTTGGGCCTGGTCTTGGCGGAAGCGGTATATCCTTCGGCATCAGACTCATTAAAGAAAAAAAATCTTTGTCCAGTTCGAGGTGAGTAATCGCTGTTCTGATATCCAGGGTGTTATTTTCGGTCATAAGAGACGGTAGCAGCAACATTATGTACAAAATTAGTTACAAACAATGTGAAAAAAACTAAACAAAATAGCCCAGTTGGTTAAGAGCCGTTGAAACGGCAGCCATCCCCTCCGGCGCCATTATCCATTATGTTTTCCTGCGCTGCTAAATACTCTAAACGTAACGATGTACTTTCAGGTGTCAGGGAAAATGTACGGATTGAAAAGTACATTATTTTCTTTAGGAATGTAGTGAAGTCAAAGTAAAAGTTGTCAAAAATATAAATAGTAAAGTACAGATACTCCCAAAAAAAGGAAAATACTTTAAAGAATGTTTACTTAAGTGCTTTACACCACTGTCTAGTTTAGCGTACACTGGCTCACCATACTGACCACAGAAGGCAAGGTATGCTGTATTACAGTGTGTACTTACCTGTCCATAAAAGCACACCTGAAAAGCAGTTCTACTTGATCCAGTACTGACAGAACTCTACTTTGTAAGGGCCCTTATATATATATCAGCTGTTGGCAGACTCAGGCTTGTAACGCCATACTGTAGGCTCCATAGAAATAGAACGAAGGTCAGTGGTTCCAGGCCCTTCTACACATTGTGTTTCTACGGTAGGATCACACGTGAACATTCTATACACTGGTATGTTTCACTAGGGTTCAACAATCTCTTTACAGTAACAACTGACCAGACCAGGACAGATGCTTGAAATGCTTGACTAGTATGTAAGGGACTGTGGGAATGTGGGTTTGAGGTTTCAGACGGTTTGAATGGTGTAAAATAGTCAAAACAGAGATACTGCACATTTCCTTTTGGATGGATGTTATTAAAAACAAAAGGATCGACCAACCTTTTACATCAGTAATGTGTCTGTTGAACAAAATAAAAAAATGAAAAAAAAAAATAAATGAACCCTGGAAAATGTTAAATTGTGGAATGTAAAATCATGATGAAATAAATCTCATTGGTGTGTTATCACGTTGGTAGTTCTGTTGTCATCCTGTATACTTGGAATGTCCCTCTCTCTCTCTCTCTCTCTCTCTCTGTCTGTCTCTCTCTCTCTCTACTGTGTACATGGAATGTCCCTCTCTCTCTCTCTCTCTCCCTCTCCTGTGTACATGGAATGTCCCTCTCTCTCCCTCTCCTGTGTAAATGGAATGTCCCTCTCTCTCCCTCTCCTGTGTAAATGGAATGTCCCTCTCTCTCCCTCTACTGTGTAAATGGAATGTCCCTCTCTCTCCCTCTCCTGTGTACATGGAATGTCCCTCTCTCTCCCTCTACTGTGTACATGGAATGTCCCTCTCTCTCCCTCTTCTGTGTACATGTCATGTCCATCTCTCTGTCTCTTTCTCTCCCTCTCCTGTGTAAATAGAATGTCCCTCTCTCTCTCTCCCTCTCCTGTGTACATGGAATTAAGCTTTACCATTTTCTGTAGCATTAGTGTTTTCTGATCTTTCCTGTGTTGAATGATTTATTGAGTTCATTCCAAAATGTAAATGTTTTACACCAATGTGGGGTGTAGGTCTAATATTACAATGGAAAGATCAGAGCAAGAGAGCGAAGAGGAGGACAAGCAGCATGAAGAAGAGAGTGCATATTGAAGCACAATGGAAACGTGTCCTGGTCTTTGTAGCTGTAAAGCCGTCCTCTGCTCCGTCTCTAGGATTAGCGGTCCGTATGAGTCAACTTCCCTCTGTGTATTTTTGGCTCCTCTTTTGTTTCCGTGTTGCCTTGCCCCTGTATCCTTCTCCCCTGTTTCCGTGTTGCCTTCGCCCCTGTTTCTGTGTTGCCTTTGACCCTGTTTCTGTGTTGCCTTCGCCCCTGTTTCCGTGTTTCCCTGTTCCCGTGTTGCCTTCTCCCCTGTATGCTTTTCCCGTTTCTGTGTTGCCTTCGCCCCTGTTTCCGTGTTGCCTTCGCCCCTGTTTCCGTGTTGCCTTCGCCCCTGTTTCCGTGTTGCCTTCGCCCCTGTTTCTGTGTTGCCTTCGCCCCTGTTTCCGTGTTGCCTTCGCCCCTGTTTCCGTGTTGCCTTCGCCCCTGTTTCCGTGTTGCCTTCGCCCCTGTTTCCGTGTTGCCTTCGCCCCTGTTTCCGTGTTGCCTTCGCCCCTGTTTCCGTGTTGCCTTCGCCCCTGTTTCCGTCTCCCCTGTATGCTTTTCCCGTTTCTGTGTTGCCTTCGCCCCTGTTTCCGTGTTGCCTTCGCCCCTGTTTCCGTGTTGCCTTCGCCCCTGTTTCCGTGTTGCCTTCGCCCCTGTTTCCGTGTTGCCTTCGCCCCTGTTTCCGTGTTGCCTTCGCCCCTGTTTCCGTGTTGCCTTCGCCCCTGTTTCCGTGTTGCCTTCGCCCCTGTTTCCGTGTTGCCTTCGCCCCTGTTTCCGTGTTGCCTTCGCCCCTGTTTCCGTGTTGCCTTCGCCCCTGTTTCCGTGTTGCCTTCGCCCCTGTTTCCGTGTTGCCTTCGCCCCTGCCAGCACTTCCACGTTCCCCTATTTTCCTCTAATCTAATACATTAGAAAGTGTTCTGAGCCTTTCTTAGGCCCCATGTCTAGCCTGTAACTGAAAAACATCAGGAGGGCTATGGTCTATAGTAGTGCACTATATAGGGAATAGGGCCCTGGTCTAAGGTAGTGTACTAAATAGGGAATAGGGCCCTGGTCTATAGTAGTGTATTATATAGGGAGCCATATGGTACATAAGGTCAGGATTCTAACAGGCTGACTTGTTCTATGAGGACATAGATATAACACACACACACACACACACACACACACACACACACACACACACACACACACACACACACACACACACACACACACACACACAACATTCCAAATGAGGACTGATGTAGACTATATAAAAGTGTTGCTTGATGTTTCCCAGCTTGGCTCAGCCAATTAGCTCGGCACGGCAGTAATTTCACCCAATGAGAGCATGACAATATCCCAGAGGAGTAGAGTAGCTGCTATATGCAAGGCATAGGGTCACATCCCAAATGGCAACCTATTCCCTATTTAGTGCACTACTTTTGACCAGGGCCCTGTGAGGGCTAGTGGAACTACAAAGGGAATAGGGTGCCATTTGGGATGCAACCAAGTGTTAGTTTTCAGGCCAGCTAGGTTCATCAGAGTACGAGCAGCTTCGTTCTCTTGACATTATGGGATGTTAGTTCTCCAGCCAGCTAGGTTCATCAGAGTACGAGCAGCTTTGTTCTCGTGACATTATGGGATGTTAGTTCTCCAGCCAGCTAGGTTCATCAGAGTACGAGCAGCTTCGTTCTCTTGGCATTATGGGATGTTAGTTCTCCAGCCAGCTAGGTTCATCAGAGTACGAGCAGCTTCGTTCTCTTGACATTATGGGATGTTAGTTCTCCAGCCAGCTAGGTTCATCAGAGTACGAGCAGCTTCGTTCTCTTGACATTATGGGATGTTAGTTCTCCAGCCAGCTAGGTTCATCAGAGTACGAGCAGCTTCGTTCTCTTGACATTATGGGATGTTAGTTCTCCAGCCAGCTAGGTTCATCAGAGTACGAGCAGCTTCGTTCTCTTGACATTATGGGATGTTAGTTCTCCAGCCAGCTAGGTTCATCAGAGTACGAGCAGCTTCGTTCTCGTGACATTATGGGATGTTAGTTCTCCGGCCAGCTAGGTTCATCAGAGTACGAGCAGCTTCGTTCTCTAGACATTATGGGATGTTAGTTCTCCAGCCAGCTAGGTTCATCAGAGTACGAGCAGCTTCGTTCTCTTGACATTATGGGATGTTAGTTTTTAGGCCAGCTAGGTTCATCAGAGTACGAGCAGCTTAATTTTTTTGACATTATCTTAGAGGCGCTGCCTCTTCGGGCTAGATAAAGTTAATTGGCCCACATGAAATGGCATTTGAAGTCTGTCCTTTCAAAGGAACGCTTCTTCCTTAGGAGGTTGGTGGTGTAGTCGACAGCCACTATACTGCGGCTGGTTCACCAAATCATCTTCTGGAGGTAATGAGCTGTGGTGTGAACTGAACTCTCTCTCTCTCTCTCCTGAACTGAACTCTCTCTCTCTCTCTCCTGAACTGAACTCTCTCTCTCTCCTGAACTGAACTCTCTCTCTCTCCTGAACTGAACTCTCTCTCTCTCCTGAACTGAACTCTCTCTCTCCTGAACTGAACTCTCTCTCTCCTGATGAGATGTTGGTTTAGTTCTGACAGGGTGCATGAGAACATGTCTCGTCATATCAGGTTCTTATGCAAATGAAAGGAAGTGTTTGCAGAGAGAGAGAGAGAGTGAGGGAGAGGGACAGAGGGAGAGAGGTAGAGAGAGAGAGAGAGAGAGACAGACAGACAGACAGACAGAGAGAGAGAGGGAGAGAGGGAGAGAGAGAAAGAGAGAGAGAGCGAGAGAGAGAGAGACAGAGAGAGAGAGAAAGAGAGACAGAGAGCGAGAGAGAGAGAGACAGAGAGAGAGAGAGAGAGAGAGAGAGTTTCTCAAATGACACCTCTATGAACAGTTGCTTTGAGATAACTTGAGAACAGGAGGTGATGTTTGCAGTTCTAATGTATTATCATATCAAGACTGCACACCTTGCAGGTTACATCCTACACCTCCACACCTGGCAGGTTACATCCTACACCTCCACACCTGGCAGGTTACATCCTACACCTCCACACCTGGCAGGTTACATCCTACACCTCTACACCTGGCAGGTTACATCCTACACCTCAACACCTGGTAGGTTACATCCTACACCTCAACACCTGGCAGGTTACATCCTACACCTCAACACCTGGCAGGTTACATCCTACACCTCTACACCTGGCAGGTTACATCCTACACCTCTACACCTGGCAGGTTACATCCTACACCTCAACACCTGGCAGGTTACATCTCACAGCTCCACACCTGGCAGGTTACATCCTACACCTCAACACCTGGCAGCTTACATCCTACACCTCAACACCTGGCAGGTTACATCTCACACCTCCACCACTGGCAGGTTACATCCTACACCTCTACACCTGGCAGGTTACATCTCACACCTCAACACCTGGCAGGTTACATCCTACACCTCTACACCTGGCAGGTTACATCCTACACCTCAACACCTGGCAGGTTACATCTCACACCTCAACACCTGGCAGGTTACATCCTACACCCCATCGCCTGGCAGGTTACATCCTACTCCACAACACCTGGCAGGTTCCATCCTACACCTCAACACTTGGCATGTTCCATCCTACACCTCAACACCTGGCAGGTTCCATCCTACACCTCAACACCTGGCAGGTTACATCCTACACCTCTACACCTGGCAGGTTACATCTGTCATGACGTTGGCCTGTGGGTAAGGTTTATGACCCCCCCCATAAATACCTTTCTCCCTTCCCCTCTCTTACTGACCCTACTGAAGGACTGCTGTCCTGTTAAATATAGAGAGTCTTGGAACATCAAACAAATGGGGAAAGGAACCATATTTTGGTAATAAAACCAGTTGGAAATATGCTTGATAACGTAATGAGTATGGATGTCAGTTCATTGTTATCTGTGACATTATGACTGATGACAGGACGACATAAACTGTACCTGGGAAAGTATACACCCTCTAGTTATCAGAGTCACATGGAATTGTTATGCAATTGAAATGTTTGATATTGAAATTGTTTGTTAGGAGATTAAATGTAATTTTAGCTTCCAAATGAGAGAATTGGGTTTTCATAAGGAAAGTCCCCTGCTTGATCAGTGGCCCACCCCTGTGAAGAGGAGGGGTTATAAACGATGAAACACATCCTTCCCCCCCTCCACTATATAAGCCTTTGACGAAAAGATAACCGTAGTTCCAGTACGTGAGGTCTGCATCCTCTACGTTAGAAGGACACACATGTCAAGGACAGAACTAAGCCAACCTCGGCGTGAGCTATGGTATGAACTGGTATGAACTTTGAGCTTATTCACTACAGAAGTGATACTTCCTAGCTGTTGAGTTAGCAGCGGCCGCTGTCGACGTGTGCTAGGAAAGGACGGACGACGGATCCAGTCTAACAGACGGACGAAGATACCACCACGTATCCAATGTACCACCAGAGACATTCTTCCAAGGACCGGAAGATCTGTTGGCCAACCCGGCCAGCATCTACGACCAATCTACCGAAGCGCAGCTCAGAGTAAATATTTATTGCATTTTTCTTTTGCAAATGGCCGGTAATTTAGAATGCATAAGATAATGTATTTACGATAGCATAGCTGCTGTTTCTCTGTTCCTAAATCTTCCCGCTCTTTCATTCAAGCCCAACCCCCTTTCCTTTCTGTAACCAGCCGTCATGTATGACATCATTTGTATTCGGTGTATTTGTAATTCTGTGTGATAAGTTTAGGTATTTAGTAAATAAATAATTAAACCCAATTTGGTATTGCTGATTCAACTTGTTAGCCAGGGTTCGTGAAGATAACCAAGAATTTACAACTTTCATTATGAGACTGAAAATAAGATAAGGGTTAATATTGACTGCTATCGATGTAAAATATTACTAAGTATTTTAAGAGTTTATTCGGAAGATAACAGCTCTATAAACGTTCTTCCGTGGTGCCCCGACTTTCTAGTTAATTACATTTACATGATTAGCTTAATCAGGTAATATTAATTACAGAGAAAGAATTTTATAAGTTAGCATGTCATATCACTTAATCCGGCATAGCCAAAGACACGACACATCCTACACCTCTACACCTGGCAGGTTACATCTCACACCTCAACACCTGGCAGGTTACATCCTACACCTCAACACCTGGCAGGTTACATCTCACACCTCCACACCTGGCAGGTTACATCCTACACCTCAACACCTGGCAGGTTACATCCTACATCTCAACACCTGGCAGGTTACATCCTACACCTCTACACCTGGCAGGTTACATTTCATATCTCAACACCTGGCAGGTTACATCCTACATCTCAACACCTGGCAGGTTACATCCTACACCTCTACACCTGGCAGGTTACATTTCATATCTCAACACCTGGCAGGTTACATCCTACACCACAACACCTGGCAGGTTCCATCCTACACCTCAATACCTGGCAGGTTACATCTCACACCTCCACACCTGGCAGGTTACATCCTACACCTCCACACCTGGCAGGTTACATCTCACACCTCAACACCTGGCAGGTTATATCCTACACCCAAACACCTGGCAGGTTATATCCTACACCTCAACACCTGGCAGGTTACATCCTACACCTCAACACCTGGCAGGTTATATCCTACACCTCAACACCTGGCAGGTTATATCCTACACCTCAACACCTGGCAGGTTATATCCTACACCTCAACACCTGGCAGGTTACATCCTACACCTCAACACCTGGCAGGTTACATCTCACACCTCAACACCTGGCAGGTTACATCCTACACCTCAACACCTGGCAGGTTACATCTCACACCTCTACACCTGGCAGGTTACATCTCACACCTCAACACCTGGCAGGTTACATCCTACACCTCAACACCTGGCAGGTTACATCCTATACCTCAACACCTGGCAGGTTACATCCTACACCTCAACACCTGGCAGGTTACATCCTACACCTCTACACCTGGCAGGTTACATCCTACACCTCGACACCTGGCAGGTTACATCTCACACCTCAACACCTGGCAGGTTACATCCTACACCTCGACACCTGGCAGGTTACATCCTACACCTCGACACCTGGCAGGTTACATCCTACACCTCAACACCTGGCAGGTTACATCCTACACCTCTACACCTGGCAGGTTATATCCTACACCTCAACACCTGGCAGGTTACATCCTACACCTCAACACCTGGTAGGTTACATCCTACACCTCAACTCCTGGCAGGTTACATTTCACAGCTCAACACCTGGCAGGTTAAATTTCCTATCTCAACACCTGGCAGGTTACATTTCACATCTCTTACTGTAAATACCTTGTAAATGTTTAGTTGTTGTATTTTTGGGGAGCCAACATGGACAGATAACACGAGAACTGAATGTCTGGTGTTGTTCTGCAGTACCTTCAGAAACTATTGACATCCCTTGACTTTCATCCACATGTTGTTGTGTTACAGCTGGAATTTAAAATGGAGAACAAATATTATCACTGGCCTACACACAATACCCCGTAATGTCAAAGTGGAATTAAAAATTAAAAGCTGAAATGTCTTGAGTTAATAAGTATTTAACCCCTTTGTTATAGCAAGCCTACATTAGTTCAGGATTAAAAATGTGCTAAACAAGTCACATAATAAAGTTGCATGGACTCACTCTGTTTTCAATAATAGTGTTTAACATGATTTATGAATGACTACCTCATCTCTGTACTCCACACATACAATTATCTGTACCTCAGTCGACGATTCAACCACAAAGACCAGGGAGGTTTTCCAATGCCTCGCAAAGAATGGCACCGAGTGGCAGATGTTTTTTCGTTTTTTTAAAGCAGACATTGAATATCCCTTTGAGCATGGTGAAGTTATTAATTACACTTTGGATGGTGTATCAATACACCCAGTCACTACAAAGATACAGGCTTCCTTCCTAACTCAGTTGCCAAAGAGAAAGGAAACCGCTCCGGGATTTCACTATGAGGCCAATGGTAACTTTAAAACAGTTACCATTGGGGGGCCAGTACGAAAGAAAAAAAAATTATGAAATGAAAATGAAATGAAATGTATGCATTCACTACTGTAAGTCGCTCTGGATAAGAGCATCTGCTAAGTGACTAAAATGTAAAGGCTGTGATATGAAAACTGAGGATGGATCAACAACATTGTACTCAACAATACTATCCTAATTGACAGAGTGAAAAGAAGGAAGCCTGTACAGAATAAAAATATTCCAAAACATGCATCCTGTTTGCAACAAGGCACTAAAGTAATACTGTAAAAAAACAACACTGCTATCTCAGCACACATTAATGAATCAAACAATTAACTTTTTCAATTCGTTTCCTGATTTCGAGTTTTAAAATCTAGACATGCCTCTAATGATACACTAAGAACACCACAGCAGGTGGGGCAAAGTGGGCAAAGTGTAAACTGGTCCCTATCCCTCCCTGTGCTAGCATTAACAATCAGAGGGCAGAGTGTAAACTGGTCCCAATCCCTCCCTGGGTTAGCATTATCAATCAGAGGGCAGAGTGTAAACTGGTCCCAATCCCTCCCTGGGTTAGCATTAACAATCAGAGGGCAGAGTGTAAACTGGTCCCAATCTCTCCCTGGGTTAGCATTAACAATCAGAGGGCAGAGTGTAAACTGGTCCCTATCCCTCCCTGGGTTAGCATTAACAATCAGAGGGCAGAGTGTAAACTGGTCCCAATCCCTCCCTGGGTTAGTATTCACATGCAGAGGGCAGAGTGTAAACTGGTCCCTATCCCTCCCTGGGTTAGCATTCACATGCAGAGGGCAGAGTGTAAACTGGTCCCAATCCCTCCCTGGGCTAGCATTCAAATGCAGAGGGCAGAGTGTAAACTGGTCCGAATCCCTCCCTGGGTTAGTATTCACATGCAGAGGGCAGAGTGTAAACTGGTCCCTATCCCTCCCTGGGTTAGTATTCACATGCAGAGGGCAGAGTGTAAACTGGTCCCAATCCCTCCCTGGGTTAGTATTCACATGCAGAGGGCAGAGTGTAAACTGGTCCCAATCCCTCCCTGGGTTAGTATTCACATGCAGAGGGCAGAGTGTAAACTGGTCCCTATCCCTCCCTGGGTTAGCATTATCAATCAGAGGGCAGAGTGTAAACTGGTCCCAATCTATTTCTGCTATTTTGCTAATTCTTTATTACACCAGATTAAACATGACAATTCCATCAGGAGTTGTCAAGAGATCAGAACCAGACTGGCACCAGGCTACATGTTGGGTCCAACAAGCTGAACTCCATCTGTTTGATAGGGTCAGGGATTCACCCTGTTCTGTTCTGAACTCTACCCGTCAGAGACTCCTCTTTTATGGCATTGGAACTGACTTGGATTATTTCCTGTATAATAGTGCGCTTGCGTCCTTACCTTGTTTGTTTTCTTCATATTTCTTGTGTTTTTTTTCTTCTGGTAATAAAATGCTATTGATTATTGCATTGCTGTGTTTTTGAATTAGCAAGAAAGGCATTTCACTGTACTTGTGCATGTGACAATTAAAAACGTCTCTCTAAATCAAGAGGACTCAAGTGGAGCGTGTCCTGATGGGTGAGTAAACTTGTGGTGCTGTGCCACGCTCCAGATTTCCACTAGCGACCTGGAGTCTGTGTCACCGTTAAGACATGGCTACCAGGTGGAAACTGACAGAGGGAAGTTACAGCACCACAAGCACCACATAGTGACACCCGGCCTCCGTCCTGTCCCAACCTGTGCTGTTCTGAGAGGGTCACAGGTCCATGATAAAATCATCTATATGTTTAAAGAAAATGATTAAATAATTCTACCCTGAAACATTACTAATTAGTAATTAGTTGTTTATGTAGCATGTATAATGAATAATTAAAGTATTACACATAAGTCCAACTAGGTTGGACTGGGAGGGAGATAAATGTGTCTACGTGTGTGTCTAAGAAAATACCGAGAACAATTACCCGACCTGGCTAGAACTCTGAGAATCTTATGATAGGACAGGAAGTACTTCTCAAGGTTCCTCTAATCTCTGGGGAATGGAACGGACAGCGCTGGGTCGTGATACACAGTGGTGAGAACTCTGAGAAACCTATGATAGGACAGGAAGTACTTCTCAAGGTTCCTCTAATCTCTGGGGAATGGAACGGACAGCGCTGGGTAGTGATACACAGTGGTGACAACTCTGGAGAAGCACACAACTCACCTACTGTTCGTGTGGATGTATGTGCGTAGGATATCTACTGTTTGTGTGTATGTATGTGCGTAGGATATCTACTGTTTGTGTGTATGTATGTGCGTAGGATATCTACTGTTTGTGTGTATGTATGTGCGTAGGATATCTACTGTTTGTGTGTATGTATGTGCGTAGGTAGGAAGTGAACTATAAAATGGATGTCTTTGTATAATGAACTTCAGAGTACCCTCGTGAATAAACATTTTGACTATTGTAAGCTGGGACTCTCGTCTGTTTCATTCAACCAGAATCTTACAAACTCTGGGTTGCAGACTGAGTAGATTAATTTAAATTTATGAACATTGATAATGAAATTCACATTAACAGTCCATCTCCATGCTCCCTTCGAGGTAGAGGTGGTCGCCCCCTTCTGGTCTGGCATGGAGTTGCTCCATCCTCTGATAGACGGTCAGCTTGCAGCCAGGCCTGGTAAGGGTTGTCTCAAATGACACCCTATTCCCTATATAGTGCACTACTTTTGACCAGAGCCCTATAGTACCGCACTATAAAGGGGTTAGGGCGCTTTTTGGGAGGACTCTATTTGTGAGTCCTCCCAACCCCTATCCCTTTCTCAGGGAGGCCTGAAACCAGAGACCTATTTATGGATGTGAGAAACTCAATGTTAGATGTAAATACACCTGCAGTGAGAGGCTTAGCTTTCACTACACCTGCAGTAAGAGGCTTAGCTTTCACTACACCTGCAGAGTGAGAGGCTCAGCTTTCACTACACCTGCAGTAAGAGGCTTAGCTTTCACTACACCTGCAGTAAGAGGCTTAGCTTTCACTACACCTGCAGTAAGAGGCTTAGCTTTCACTACACCTGCAGTAAGAGGCTTAGCTTTCACTACACCTGCAGAGTGAGAGGCTCAGCTTTCACTACACCTGCAGTAAGAGGCTTAGCTTTCACTACACCTGCAGTGAGAGGCTTAGCTTTCACTACACCTGCAGAGTAAGAGGCTTAGCTTTCACTACACCTGCAGAGTAAGAGGCTTAGCTTTCACTACACCTGCAGAGTGAGAGGCTTAGCTTTCACTACACCTGCAGAGTGAGAGGCTTAGCTTTCACTACACCTGCAGAGTGAGAGGCCTTAGCTTTCACTACACCTGCAGAGTGAGAGGCTTAGCTTTCACTACACCTGCAGAGTGAGAGGCTTAGCTTTCACTACACCTGCAGAGTGAGAGGCTTAGCTTTCACTACACCTGCAGAGTGAGAGGCTTAGCTTTCACTACACCTGCAGAGTGAGAGGCTTAGCTTTCACTACACCTGCAGAGTAAGAGGCTTAGCTTTCACTACACCTGCAGTAAGAGGCTTAGCTTTCACTACACCTGCAGTAAGAGGCTTAGCTTTCACTACACCTGCAGTAAGAGGCTTAGCTTTCACTACACCTGCAGAGTGAGAGGCTTAGCTTTCACTACACCTGCAGAGTGAGAGGCTTAGCTTTCACTACACCTGCAGTAAGAGGCTTAGCTTTCACTACACCTGCAGTAAGAGGCTTAGCTTTCACTACACCTGCAGAGTGAGAGGCTTAGCTTTCACTACACCTGCAGTAAGAGGCTTAGCTTTCACTACACCTGCAGTAAGAGGCTCAGCTTTCACTACACCTGCAGTAAGAGGCTTAGCTTTCACTACACCTGCAGAGTGAGAGGCTTAGCTTTCACTACACCTGCAGTAAGAGGCTTAGCTTTCACTACACCTGCAGTAAGAGGCTTAGCTTTCACTACACCTGCAGTAAGAGGCTTAGCTTTCACTACACCTGCAGTAAGAGGCTTAGCTTTCACTACACCTGTAGTAAGAGGCTTAGCTTTCACTACCCTGCAGAGTGAGAGGCTTAGCTTTCACTACACCTGCAGAGTGAGAGGCTTAGCTTTCACTACACCTGCAGTAAGAGGCTTAGCTTTCACTACACCTGCAGTAAGAGGCTTAGCTTTCACTACACCTGCAGAGTGAGAGGCTTAGCTTTCACTACACCTGCAGAGTGAGAGGCTTAGCTTTCACTACACCTGCAGAGTGAGAGGCTTAGCTTTCACTACACCTGCAGAGTGAGGCTTAGCTTTCACTACACCTGCAGTAAGAGGCTTAGCTTTCACTACCACCTGCAGTAAGAGGCTTAGCTTTCACTACACCTGGCAGAGTGAGAGGCTTAGCTTTCACTACACCTGCAGAGTGAGAGGCTTAGCTTTCACTACACCTGCAGAGTAAGAGGCTTAGCTTTCACTACACCTGCAGAGTGAGAGGCTTAGCTTTCACTACACCTGCAGTAAGAGGCTTAGCTTTCACTACACGTGCAGTAAGAGGCTTAGCTTTCACTACACCTGCAGAGTGAGAGGCTTAGCTTTCACTACACCTGCAGTAAGAGGCTTAGCTTTCACTACACCTGCAGAGTGAGAGGCTTAGCTTTCACTACACCTGCAGTAAGAGGCTTAGCTTTCACTACACCTGCAGTAAGAGGCTTAGCTTTCACTACACCTGCAGTAAGAGGCTTAGCTTTCACTACACCTGCAGAGTGAGAGGCTTAGCTTTCACTACACCTGCAGAGTGAGAGGCTTAGCGTTATGTTTAATCTATCCATTTCCCTTTTTTTAGCTTTGATCTGGACAAATTGATGCCAGGCACCACAGGCATAGTGACATTTTTGCATGTAATTATCAATTTTGATAGCTCCCGAGTGGTCTAAAGGCACTGCATCTCAGTGCAAGAGGCATCATTACAGTACCTGGTTCGAATCCAGGCTGAATCACATCCTGACGTGATTGGGAGTCCTATAGGGAGGTTCACAATTGAGTTTGGCCTGGGGTAGGCCGTCATTGTAAATAAGAATTTGTTTTTAACTGGCTTGTCTTGTTAAATAATACCACTGTCATAAAAATGCCATGAATGGTACCCACTGTTAAATGGACATCCATCATTTAAAAACCAACTGAATAGACAATGTAACAAACTGGACTATATTTAGTAACTTCATTTGAAGAGATTGTGATTGGGTCTAAATACAGTACCAGTCAAACGTTTAGACACGCCTACTCATTCGTGGGTTGAGAGAACGCCAAGAGCGTGCAAAGCTGTCATCAAGACAACAAAAAAGTGGCTACTTTAAAGAATCTCAAATATAAAATATATTTTGATTTGTTTAACAGTGTTTTGGTTACGACATGATTTTGCATGTGTGCTATTTTCATAGTTTCGATGTCTTCACTATTATTTTACAATGTAGAAAATAGTAAAAAATAAATAAAGAAAAACCTTTGAATGACAAGATGTGTCCAAACTTTTGACTGGCACTGTGTTTGGCAGTGTAAATGTTGTGTACTTGTCTAACTGCCACTTCCCGACAGTCAAACTCCTTTTCCTCATCCTCAGAAGCATCAGCGTTCACCAAATGGTGTGTGGTTTTCCTTAGACGTATTTTCCCGGACTTATACATATGGAATTGTTGACATGTTGTCAAATTTTTATTCTAGATTACATTTTCTTCTGAAAGAAAAATGCATTTTAGTATTTTACAGATAGAAAGATGTAAAAAAGTATTAATTCACAATCTGCTATGTATAAATCCAGCCCTGGAGTGTCTTAACAAAATGAAATACAAATATTTAGGCTGACTTAACCCGATGTCCACAAAAATGTATTTGCGTGATATGCAAATATGTGCATTTTTAACGAAATATCACCTAATTTGCATATGTCAATAGAATATTTCCAGGAGAAAATTATATTAAAAAGTATTATATTTGTGTCCACGTTCAACCGGTAAGTTGATTGTGATATGATTAAGGGTGTGGTGCCTGGCCTTCCATAGAGCAAAAGGAAGCACTACCCATTGGATCAAAGTAATCATTGTTCTGCCAAAACCAAGTGTGATGTACCCGATTTCTGCGAATCAGAAGCGTACATCTCGGGGTCTGGCAGGAAGCTGCGTATAAACAGATGGAGGTGAGGGATGCATCCCAAACGGCACTCAAAACCTATGTAGGGCACTGCTTTAGACCAGAGCCCCATGGGTCTAGGAAGTAGTGAACTATATAGGTAACAGGGTCCCGTTTGAGATAGATCTGATTTGTAGCTTTGAAGGAACTCATTTCATTTCAGTCAACCAGACAACTCACTACCGTAGCATCCATCCTGTCAAACATGGTTTTATTTCCCCTACGTTCAGTTATATTTGTGATATAACACAATATTTTAATATCTGGATCATTCACCAATATCTTGGTTTTGACATCTTCAAATGCCTCTTAACTTGCTGTCGTCAAATCCCGATGGTGCTGTCCCTGATGCTGCCATAGAAACAGACACAGACAGACAGACAGAGACAGACAGGAGACAGAAGGAGGGAGACAGACAGGAGACAGAAGGAGGGAGACAGACAGGAGACAGACAGGAGACAGACAGGAGACAGACAGACGGAGACAGACAGACAGGAGACAGGGCCAGGTAGACAGTGTAGCTAGGATAGTAGTTTGCTTCCATAGACCAACTGAAACAACTCAACATAACCAAGAGGGAACACAAGATCAGAAAACCAGCTCACCAGGAAGAACAATATATCTTATTGTTTTTTTGTTAATTAGATCTGATTCGGTTTAATTTGTGTTTCTGTGGGGGATTTAAAGACGGGAATCAGAAGTCCACTTCACATCATCGCTCCCTAGTGGCGGTCCACGCCGGCGCTCAGTAGCAGCTCTGTGGGTGTCTGAGCCGGGGATCTGAAAGTCGTCTGGAAGCCTGGAGGTGGAGAGTGGAATTGACTGGCTGGGTGGGGGTTGTGAGAGGCTGTGGATGGGGGTGGGTAGGGAGCCCAGCTGGGTCTGTGGTGAGGGCGGACCTGGCCGCTGTGTGAGTTGGGCTGCTGGGGGGTTGGGTTAGCAGTGGAGCTGGGGAGAGACGCAGCATCCATCTCTGTAAGGACCTGAAGGGACTTGAGCCAGTGGGGAGGGTTGTCATCCTGGAGGGAGTCCAAACTGTTGCCTGCTGATGATGGGAAACCTGGAGAGAGAGAGAGAGAGAGAGAGAGAGAGAGAGAGAGAGAGAGAGAGAGAGAGAGAGAGAGAGAGAGAGAGAGAGAGCGCGAGAGAGTGAGCGAGAGAGTGAGCGAGAGAGTGAGCGAGAGAGTGAGCGAGAGAGTGAGCGAGAGAGTGAGCGAGAGAGTGAGCAGGTGAGCGAGAGTGAGCGAGAGAGAGCGAGAGAGAGCGAGCGAGAGCGAGCGAGAGCGAGAGCGAGAGAGAGCGAGCGAGAGCGAGAGAGAGCGAGAGAGAGCGAGAGAGAGCGAGAGAGAGCGAGAGAGAGCGAGAGAGAGCGAGAGAGAAAGAGAGAGAAAGAGAGAGAGCGAGAGAGAGCGAGAGAGAGCGAGAGAGAGCGAGAGAGAGCAAGAGAGAGAAAGAGAGAGAAAGAGAGAGAAGAGAGAGAGAGAGAAGAGAGAGAAAGAGAGAGAAAGAAAGGAGAGAGAGAGAGAAAGAGAGAGAGAGAGAGAGAGAGAGATAGAAAGAGAGAGAAAGAGAGAGAAAGAGAGAGAAAGAGAGAGAACGCGAGAAAGAAGAGTTAATAAGAACCACAGTACAGAACAAGTCTGAAGTCCAACTGACAAAACTCAGGGAGGAAAATAACTCCTAGGATGTCAACACTGACAGACCCAGGATCCTCTTCACTAACCAGGCTGCCTGCCTCCGACAGGACAGATACAGATAGGAGAGCTGGGCCTGGCTGGCTACACTACAAGAGAGCCTGCTATTAAAACCACACAGAGACAGACAGCCAGAATGATTGGCCACCATTACATTATTAGCCGTTAGAGAGGAGAAATCCTCTGTGGAGAGGACCTGTCTGTCTGGAGCCATGACTTACTAATACGACAAAACCCTTTAGACCTAACAGCAAGCGTTAGCCACTTCCTGTCTGGGAAGTTATGCACTACTATAGACCAGGGCCCTATAAAGACCACTACTATAGACCAGGGCCCTATATAGAACACTACTATAGACCAGGGCCCTATATAGAACACTACTATAGACCAGGGCTCTATATAGAACACTACTATAGACCAGGGCTCTATATAGAACACTACTATAGACCAGGGCCCTATATAGAACACTACTATAGAGGGGCCCTATATAGAACACTACTATAGACCAGGGCTCTATATAGAACACTACTATAGACCTGGGCTCTATATAGAACACTACTATAGACCAGGGCTCTATATAGAACACTACTATAGACCTGGGCTCTATATAGAACACTACTATAGACCAGGGCCCTATATAGAACACTACTATAGACCTGGGCTCTATATAGAACACTACTATAGACCAGGGCCCTATATAGAACACTACTATAGACCAGGGCCCTATATAGAACACTACTATAGACCTGGGCCCTATATAGAACACTACTATAGACCAGGGCCCTATATAGAACACTACTATAGACCTGGGCCCTATATAGAGCACTACTATAGACCAGGGCCCTATATAGAGCACTACTATAGACCTGGGCCCTATATAGAACACTACTATAGACCAGGGCCCTATATAGACCACTACTATAGACCAGGGCCCTATATAGAGCACTACTATAGACCTGGGCCCTATATAGAACACTACTATAGACCAGGGCCCTATATAGAACACTACTATAGACCTGGGCCCTATATAGAGCACTACTATAGACCAGGGCCCTATATAGAGCACTACTATAGACCTGGGCCCTATATAGAACACTACTATAGACCAGGGCCCTATATAGACCAGGGCCCTATATAGAGCACTACTATAGACCAGGACCCTATATAGAACACTACTATAGACCAGGGCCCTATATAGAGCACTACTATAGACCAGGACCCTATATAGAACACTACTATAGACCAGGGCCCTATATAGAACACTACTATAGACCAGGACCCTATATAGAACACTACTATAGACCAGGGCCCTATATAGAGCACTACTATAGACCAGGACCCTATATAGAACACTACTATAGACCAGGACCCTATATAGAACACTACTATAGACCAGGGCCCTATATAGAACACTACTATAGACCAGGACCCTATATAGAACACTACTATAGACCAGGGCCCTATATAGAACACTACTATAGACCAGGGCCCTATATAGAACACTACTATAGACCAGGGCCCAGAGGGAAAAGGGTGCCATTCGGACCACGATAACCGTTTCTTATCGGATTGATGCTGTCTTCTGCCCCGCTTGTGATTGGATGTTATCTTAGACGAAGCAAATTGATTGGATGGGACTCTAGATGGAGTGCATTGATTGGTCGATGTCCAATTGGCAATAACCCTGTTTTAATGCCATTGATTCAGCATTGTTTCCAGGCTGTTATGGACTACAGGGGTGAAGAGAACAGCCCTATTGGACAATCTAATTCCCATGGTCTTTTACTGAGACCATTGGGTTGCCACCAGAGCAGACCAGACATTATGGTAGTATAGAGAGAGCTTCAGTCAGGACACACTATCCTCACAGTCAAAAGATACAGGTCTCTGATAATGTCTGTGCTTTTATGCACATCAGGAATAGATGTTCTAAACAGAACAGTATCTAACAGTGGATGGAAGGAGGGAGGAAGGAGGGACCAGTATCTAACAGTGGATGGAAGGAGGGAGGAAGGAGGGAACAGTATCTAACAGTGGAAGGAAGGAGGGAGGAAGGAGGGACCAGTATCTAACAGTGGATGGAAGGAGGGAGGAAGGAGGGAACAGTATCTAACAGTGGATGGAAGGAGGGAGGAAGGAGGGAACAGTATCTAACAGTGGAAGGAAGGAGGGAGGAAGGAGAAAAAGACATCATTACATAAACTCAGAGAGAGAGAGAGAGAGAGAGAAAGAGAGAGAGAGAGAGAGAAAGAGAGAGACACACAGACAGAGAGAGAGACACAGACAGAGAGAGAGAGACACAGACAGAGAGAGAGACACAGACAGAGACACAGACAGAGAGAGAGACACAGACAGAGAGAGAGACACAGACAGAGAGAGACAGACAGAGAGAGACACAGACAGAGAGAGAGACAGACAGAGAGAGAGACACAGACAGAGAGAGAGACACAGACAGAGAGAGAGACACAGACAGAGAGAGAGACACAGACAGAGAGAGAGACACAGACAGAGAGAGAGACACAGACAGAGAGAGAGACACAGACAGAGAGAGAGACACAGACAAGAGAGAGAGACACAGACAGAGAGAGAGACACAGACAGAGAGAGAGAGCGGGCGATAGAGACAGAGACAGAAATGAAAGCGTGGAAAGAGCTGAAGAAGAGACATGCAGCTGTAAGGAGGCGTGTGTTAGGAGCACCATTGTCTCCCCTAGGGGATGTAGAATGCTCCATGCCAGGGAGGAGACCAGACGTTACACTCCCCTGATCTGAACCCCAGGACGATAGATGATGTCTGGGGTAGATGCTGAGCACACTCAGTGTGTGTCCCAAATTGGCACCATATTCCCTATGTAACGCACTACTTTTGACCAGAGCTGGTGCACTACACAGGTAGCCATTTGGGACATACATCCGATGCAAGGAGCAACACACCATGCAAGGCAGGCAGGGAGTCCAGCTGGATGTATAGCATAACGTAATGCCACAAGGAAATGATCTTTTCTTTATGGCATTTGTGTTCTATCATTTGTAGTAACAACTCTGCACTCTAAACAGAAATAACAGCAGATGTAAAATTGTATATTTCCCTTCTTTTCCATTCCATACACAGCCTCTCATAATAACGGATAACAATTAAGAATAGACCTACATATTCTGACATGGCAATATGCTGGGATTACGTGTCAGAATACATTTAATCTCAGATTACATGTAGACTAGTGGTTGTTTCTGACAAACCCAAATCCTGGGCCTACATCTGCCAAGCAAGCCCTGGCTTGATTATCTCTGCCCTGCCCAAAACACTACATACAGTGCAATCGAAAAGTATTCAGACCCCTTGACTTTTTCCACATTTTGTTATGTTACAGCCTTATTCTAAAATTGATTAAATACATTTTCTCCTCAATCTACACACAATACCCCATAATGAGATCACAATAACCCATAATGACAAAGCGAACAGGATTTTTTTGCAAATTAATAATAAAAAAATACAAAAAACGTATTTACATAATGATTCTGACCCTTTGCTATGAGACTGTAAATTGGGTTCAGGTGCATCCTGTTTCCATTGATCATCCTTGAGATGTTTCTACAACTTGATTGGAGTCCACCTGTGGTAAAATCAATTGACCGGCCAAACTGTGCAATCAGGGGGAGAAGGGCCTTCGTCAGGGAGGTGACCAAGAACCCGATGGTCACTCTGACAGAGCTCCAGAGTTCCTCTGTGGAGATGGGAGAACCTTCCAGAAGGACAACCATCTCTGCAGCACTCCACCAATCAGGCCTCTATGGTAGAGTGGCCCGACGGAAGCCAATCCTCAGTAAAAGGCACATGACAGCCTGCTTGGAATTTGCAAAAGGCACCTAAAGGACTCAGACCATGAGAAACAAGATTCTCTGGTCTGATGAAACCATGATTGAACTCTTTGACCTGAATGCCAAGCTTCACGCCTGGAGGAAACCTGGCACCATCCCTACGGTGAAGCATGGTGGTGGCAGCATCATGCTGTGGGGATGTTTTTCAGCGGGCAGTGACTGGGAGACTAGTCAGGATGGAGGCAAAGATGAATGTAGCGAAGTACACAGCTTGACCTCAGCTAACACACTAATAAAGATGTGTTTAGGACCGGTGCCACACAGCAGACAAAGCCAGAGTTTTATGTTAGTCCTGCCTGCGGCCACCAACATTAACACATTACATGAGCAATATGACGCTCAATCTGATCCTGCACTGTGTTAGTGGTAAAACTCCAACTGACAATTAGTGAGCCACTTCCACCAACAGCAAACAACACAATTATTTAAAGGGCCATTGGAATTTGGAAGTAAAGGAATGCAAATGTCCCTCTAACCAATTAGCAAAGAGTTGACATCAATCCAACACTTCAAACCATAGACGCACCACACCAAGTCCCAACTACACTTGAGCGACGTTAATGGTTAGTTTCTAGTGGTTACAGGCTCCAGATCATGCTACAGGCCTATTGGTTTCTAACTAGAGCCTGGCTACAGATCAGGCTACAGGCCTATTGGTTTCTAACTAGAGCCTGGCTACAGATCATGCTACAGGCCTATTGGTTTCTAACTAGTGCCGGACTGCAGATCATGCTACAGGCCTATTGGTTTCTAACTAGTGCCTGGCTACAGATCATGCTACAGGCCTATTGGTTTCTAACTAGAGCCTGGCTACAGATCATGCTACAGGCCTATTGGTTTCTACCTAGAGCCTGGCTACAGATCATGCTACAGGCCTATTGGTTTCTAACTAGAGCCTGGCTACAGATCATACTACAGGCCTATTGGTTTCTAACTAGAGCCTGGCTACAGATCATGCTACAGGCCTATTGGTTTCTAACTAGAGCCTGGCTACAGGCCTATTGGTTTCTAACTAGTGCCTGGCTACAGATCAGGCTACAGGCCTATTGGTTTCTAACTAGAGCCTGGCTACAGATCATACTACAGGCCTATTGGTTTCTAACTAGTGCCAGGCTACAGGCTACAGATCATACTACAGGCCTATTGGTTTCTAACTAGTGTCTGGCTACAGATCATACTACAGGCCTATTGGTTTCTAACTAGTGCCTGGCTGCAGATCATACTACAGGCCTATTGGTTTCTAACTAGTGCCTGGCTACAGTCTACAGATCATGCTACAGGCCTATTGGTTTCTAACTAGTGCCTGGCTACAGATCATACTACAGGCCTATTGGTTTCTAACTAGTGCCTGGCTACAGTCTACAGATCATGCTACAGGCCTATTGGTTTCTAACTAGAGCCTGGCTACAGTCTACAGATCATGCTACAGGCCTATTGGTTTCTAACTAGTGCCTGGCTACAGATCATACTACAGGCCTATTGGTTTCTAACTAGTGCCAGGCTACAGGCTACAGATCATGCTACAGGCCTATTGGTTTGTAACTAGTGCCTGGCTACAGATCATACTACAGGCCTATTGGTTTCTAACTAGTGCCTGGCTACAGATCATGCTACAGGCCTATTGGTTTCTAACTAGTGCCTGGCTACAGGCTCCAGATCATGCTACAGGCCTATTGGTTTCTAACTAGAGCCTGGCTACAGATCATGCTACAGGCCTATTGGTTTCTAACTAGTGCCTGGCTACAGTCTACAGATCATGCTACAGGCCTATTGGTTTCTAACTAGTGCCTGGCTACAGGCTCCAGATCATGCTACAGGCCTATTGGTTTCTAACAAGAGCCTGGCTACAGGCTACAGATCATGCTACAGGCCTATTGGTTTCTAACTAGTGTCTGGCTACAGATCATGCTACAGGCCTATTGGTTTCTAACTAGTGTCTGGCTACAGATCATGCTACAGGCCTATTGGTTTCTAACTAGTGTCTGGCTACAGATCATGCTACAGGCCTATTGGTTTCTAACTAGTGTCTGGCTACAGATCAGGCTACAGGCCTATTGGTTTCTAACTAGTGCCTGGCTACAGGCTCCAGATCATACTACAGGCCTATTGGTTTCTAACTAGAGCCTGGCTGCAGATCATGCTACAGGCCTATTGGTTTCTAACTAGTGCCTGGCTACAGATCATGCTACAGGCCTACTGGTTTCTAACTAGTGCCTGGCTACAGATCCTACTACAGGCCTATTGGTTTGTAACTAGTGCCTGGCTACAGATCATACTACAGGCCTATTGGTTTGTAACTAGTGCCTGGCTACAGATCATACTACAGGCCTATTGGTTTCTAACTAGTGCCTGGCTACAGATCAGGCTACAGGCCTATTGGTTTCTAACTAGAGCCTGGCTACAGATCATGCTACAGGCCTATTGGTTTCTAACTAGTGCCTGGCTGCAGATCATACTACAGGCCTATTGGTTTCTAACTAGTGCCTGGTTACAGATCATACTACAGGCCTATTGGTTTCTAACTAGTGCCTGGCTACAGATCAGGCTACAGGCCTATTGGTTTCTAACTAGTGCGTGGCTACAGTTACCTGTGATGATGGCTGGATCCATCCAGCTGGTCGTGCCCGTCCCATAGCTCCCGACCCAGCTAAGGCTATGTGACATGCCCCCCGGCCCACCAGACCTTGGTCCCGAAACTGACCTGGCCCCCGGCCCGAAGCCCAGCGGTGCCCCCATGTGGTGAACACTGGACGAAGAGGAGGAGGAGGAGTTGATGTTTGGCAGTAGGGCTTTAAGGGCGTCCTGGCTCTCTTTAATGTTTCTATGCTGTTCTAGTGAATCCCTGACAACACCACTGCTGCTTTCTGCTGCACACAAACACACAGAACACAGAGATACAAGCAGCTCAGACCACAGCGGGCGGGAGAGTCAAAGATGACGCTTCTCAAAACGCTATCGAGGTCAATTCAACATGCACTCCTTGGACCCCAAGAAGAGTAGCTGCTGCTTTTGCAACAGCTAATGGGGATCCTAATAAAATACCTAACAAATATATAAACACATTTACACTCTAATCAAAATCCTAATATTTTTGACTGGCCACCAAATGGCAACACACCACACCCTTCCCATATAGCATTTAGGCTACTAAAACGTTTACCAAAATGTGAATCCAACGAAATGACTCTACTTATTAAAAAGACAAACACACTAAGAAATCTCCTCCATATCTATACAGCACAACATTACACAGAGAGCGGAGAGAGACAGAGCGAGAGACAACGAGAGAAAGAGCGAGCGAGAGAGAGACAGAAGGAGGAGACAGGGGTGAGAAAGGAGGAGGGAGGAGACAGGAGACGGGTGAGGGAGGAGGAGACAGGGGTGAGGAGGGAGGAGACAGGGGAGGAGACAGGGGTGAGGAGGGAGGAGACGGGGGTGAGAAGACAGGGGTGAGGAGGGAGGAGACAGGGGTGAGGAGACAGGGGTGAGGGAGGGAGGAGACAGGGGTGAGAAGACAGGGGTGAGGGAGTGAGGAGACATTGAACATATTTCACAAAAAGTTAATGAGGCTTTATCCTCATGCCAGAGGCCATCTCAGGGAACCAGAGAGCCAGACAGGCCATCAGACAGGCCATCTCAGGGAACCAGAGAGCCAGACAGGCCATCAGACAGGCCATCTCAGGGAACACCTCAGAGTGGAGCGAGGCAGACAGGCCATCAGACAGGCCATCTCAGGGAACCAGAGAGCCAGACAGGCCATCAGACAGGCCATCTCAGGGAACACCTCAGAGTGGAGCGAGGCAGACAGGCCATCTCAGGGAACCAGAGAGCCAGACAGGCCATCAGACAGGCCATCTCAGGGAACCAGAGAGCCAGACAGGCCATCAGACAGGCCATCTCAGGGAACACCTCAGAGTGGAGCGAGGCAGACAGGCCATCTCAGGGAACCAGAGAGCCAGACAGGCCATCAGACAGGCCATCTCAGGGAACACCTCAGAGTGGAGCGAGGCAGACAGGCCATCAGACAGGCCATCTCAGGGAACACCTCAGAGTGGAGCGAGGCAGACAGGCCATCAGACAGGCCATCTCAGGGAACACCTCAGAGTGGAGCGAGGCAGACAGGCCATCAGACAGGCCATCTCAGGGAACACCTCAGAGTGGAGCGAGGCAGACAGGCTATCTCAGGGAACCAGAGAGCCAGACAGGCCATCAGACAGGCCATCTCAGGGAACACCTCAGAGTGGAGCGAGGCAGACAGGCCATCAGACAGGCCATCTCAGGGAACACCTCAGAGTGGAGCGAGGCAGACAGGCCATCAGACAGGCCATCTCAGGGAACACCTCAGAGTGGAGCGAGGCAGACAGGCCATCAGACAGGCCATCTCAGGGAACACCTCAGAGTGGAGCGAGGCAGACAGGCCATCAGACAGGCCATCTCAGGGAACACCTCAGAGTGGAGCGAGGCAGACAGGCCATCAGACAGGCCATCTCAGGGAACACCTCAGAGTGGAGCGAGGCAGACAGGCCATCAGACAGGCCATCTCAGGGAACACCTCAGAGTGGAGCGAGGCAGACAGGCCATCAGACAGGCCATCTCAGGGAACACCTCAGAGTGGAGCGAGGCAGACAGGCCATCAGACAGGCCATCTCAGGGAACACCTCAGAGTGGAGCGAGGCAGACAGGCCATCAGACAGGCCATCTCAGGGAACACCTCAGAGTGGAGCGAGGCAGACAGGCCATCAGACAGGCCATCTCAGGGAACACCTCAGAGTGGAGCGAGGCAGACAGGCCATCAGACAGGCCATCTCAGGGAACCAGAGAGCCAGACAGGCCATCTCAGGGAACACCTCAGAGTGGAGCGAGGCAGACAGCATCCAGGAGAAGGATGCCAAGAAGGTGTCATAGAACTCTCTGTCTGTAGCAAACACAACACAGAGGACAGAGAGAGAACTGACCCCTTATAAACATTCATCTACAATAATGCTGTTGTAAAATGGGCTGGGGGGGATTTGGGGAGTTGGGAGGGAGGGTAGTAATGTCTGCCAAAAAGCTCAGTGGCTCGCTGTGAACTATGACTTGATAGTCAGAGCACATGCAACATTCAACACTGCACACCAACTACCACAACAATGAGAGGCTGTCAATCCAAAAGCACCTGCCTTCAAAATGGAGACTGTTGGAGGGATGGAGGATGGGCAGTACAGATGGCAGGATGGAGGATGGGCTGTACAGATGGCTGGATGGAGGATGGGCTGTACAGATGGAGGATGGGATGTACAGATGGAGGGATGGGCTGAACAGATGGAGGGATGGAGGATGGGCTGTACAGATGGAGGGATGGGCTGTACAGATGGAGGGATGGAGGATGGGCTGTACAGATGGAGGGATGGAGGATGGGCTGTACAGATGAAGGGATGGAGGATGGGCTGTACAGATGAAGGGATGGAGGATGGGCTGTACAGATGAAGGGATGGAGGATGGGCTGTACAGATGGAGGGATGGGCTGTACAGATGGAGGGATGGGCTGTACAGATGGAGGGATGGAGGATGGGCTGTACAGATGGAGGGATGGAGGATGGGCTGTACAGATGGAGGGATGGAGGATGGGCTGTACAGATGGAGGGATGGAGGATGGGCAGTACAGATGGAGGGATGGAGGATGGGCTGTACAGATGGAGGATGGGCTGTACAGATGGAGGGATGGAGGATGGGCTGTACAGATGGAGGGATGGAGGATGGGATGTACAGATGGAGGATGGCTGTACAGATGGAGGGATGGAGGATGGGCTGTACAGATGGAGGGATGGAGGATGGGCTGTACAGATGGAGGGATGGAGGATGGGCTGTACAGATGGAGGATGGGCAGTAGGGATGGAGGATGGGATGTACAGATGGAGGGATGGACGATAGGCTGTACAGATGGAGGGATGGAGGATGGGCTGTACAGATGGAGGGATGGAGGATGGGCTGTACAGATGGAGGGATGGAGGATGGGCTGTACAGATGGAGGGATGGAGGATGGGCTGTACAGATGGAGGGATGGAGGATGGGCTGTACAGATGGAGGGATGGAGGATGGGCTGTACAGATGGAGGGATGGAGGATGGGCTGTACAGATGGAGGGATGGAGGATGGGCTGTACAGATGGAGGGATGGAGGATGGGCTGTACAGATGGAGGGATGGAGGATGGGCTGTACAGATGGAGGGATGGAGGATGGGCAGTACAGATGGAGGATGGGCTGTACAGATGGAGGATGGAAGATGGGCTGTACAGACGGAGGGATGGAGGATGGGCTGTACAGATGGAGGATGGGCAGTACAGATGGAGGATGGGCTGTACAGATGGAGGGATGGAGGATAGGCTGTACAGATGGAGGGATGGAGGATGGGCTGTACAGACGGAGGGATGGAGGATGGGCTGTACAGATGGAGGATGGGCAGTACAGATGGAGGATGGGCTGTACAGATGGAGGATGGGCTGAACAGATGGAGGGATGGAGGATGGGCTGTACAGATGGAGGGATGGAGGATGGGCTGTACAGATGGAGGATGGGCAGTACAGATAGAGGGATGGAGGATGGGCAGTAGGGATGGAGGATGGGCAGTACAGATGGAGGATGGGCAGTATAGATGGAGGATGGGCAGTATAGATGGAGGGATGGAGGATGGGCTGTAGAGATGGAGGATGGGCAGTACAGATGGAGGATGGGCAGTACAGATGGAGGATGGGCAGTACAGATAGAGGGATGGAGGATGGGCAGTAGGGATGGAGGATGGGCAGTACAGATGGAGGATGGGCAGTACAGATGGAGGATGGGCAGTATAGATGGAGGATGGGCAGTATAGATGGAGGGATGGAGGATGGGCTGTAGAGATGGAGGATGGGCTGTAGAGATGGAGGGATGGACGATGGGATATTCACCTCAGTGTCTGGATGTGGTATATTCATCTCAGTGACTGGATGTGGTATATTTACCTCAGTGTCTGGATGTGGTATATTCACCTCAGTACATAAATATAGGCCAGTCATGTTTGACAAATATAACGAAGGATAACAATAATTTCTAAAGGCTTGATTCTGTTGACGTACTCCAGGCACCATTGGTTCGGATTAGACGGTCTCAAGACCAGAGAGTGAAGGCCAGTGCCTGGTCGCACAGAGCACGTCGCCCACCTTGAAACTGAGTAGAAGGGGTCAGCATTTTGACACTCAACTTAACCGTTTAAAACCTGGTTGTCTTATAGTTTACAAAGCATGTCTTACCTTGTTTCAAAGTAGCCTAGCCAAAATATAACCATAGAAATCAGCATGATCATTACACAGGTGCACCTTATGCTGGAGACAATAAAAGGCCACTAAAATATGCAGTTTTGTCACAACGCTCCCTCAACAGAGGTCTCAAGTTGAGGGAGCGTGCAATTGGCATGCTGACTGTAGGAATGTCCACCAGAGCTGTTGCCAGAGAATTGAATGTTGATTTCTTTATCATAAGCCAACTCCAACGTTGTTTTACAGAATTTGGCAGTACGTCCAACCGGCCTCACAACCGCAGACCACGTGTACGCCACATCCGGCTTCATGTGGGATTGTCAGAGACAAGCCACCAGGACAGCTGATGAAAGTGAGGAGTATTTCTGTCTATAATAAACCCCTTTTGTCGGGGAAAAACTGATTCTGTTCAGCTAGGCCAATAAGTCCATCAACGACGTCGTCCCCACAGTGACCGTACGTACATATCCCAACCAGAAGGCATGGATTACAGGCAACATTCGCACTGAGCTAAAGGCTAGAGCTGCCGCTTTCAAGGAGTGGGACACTAATCCGGATGCTTATAAGAAATCCCGCTATGCCCTCAGACGAATCATCAAACAAGCAAACAGTCAATACAGGATTAAGATTGAATCCTACTACAATGGCTCTGATGCTTGTCGGATGTGGCAGGGCTTGAAGACTATTACGGACAACAAAAGCGAAACCCAGCCGCGAGCTGCCCATTGACGCAAACCTACCAGACGAACTAAATGCCTTTTATGCTCGCATCGAGGCAAGCAACACTGAAGCATGCATAACAGCACCAGCTGTTCTGGACGACTGTGTGATAACGCTCTCGGTAGCCGATGTGAGCAAGACCTTTAAACAGGTCAACATTCACAAAGCCGCAGGGCCAGACGGATTACCAGGACGTGTACTCAAAGCATGCATGGACCAACTGGCAAGTGTCTTCACTGACAATTTCAACCTCTCCCTAACTGAATCTGTAATACCTACATGTTTCAAGCAGACCACCATAGTCCCTGTGCCCAAGGAAGTGAAGATAACCTGCCTAAATGATTACCACCCCGTAGTACTCACGTCAGTGGACCATGAAGTGCTTTAAAAGGCTGGTCATGGATCACATCAACAGCATCCTCTCGGATACCCTAGACCCACTCTAATTCGCATACCGTCCCAACAGATCCACAGATGATGCAATCTCAATCGCACTCCACACTGCCCTTTCCCCACCTAGACAAAAGGAACACCTATGTGAGAACGAGGGTTCATTGA
Source organism: Salmo trutta (assembly GCF_901001165.1). NCBI lineage: Eukaryota > Metazoa > Chordata > Actinopteri > Salmoniformes > Salmonidae > Salmo > Salmo trutta. The sequence goes on from NW_021823456.1 coordinate 341,232, forward strand.
CTACAGCTCAGCGTTAAACACCATAGTGCCTATAAAGCTCATCACTAAGCTAAGGACCCTGGGACTAAACACCTCCCTCTGCAACTGGATCCTGGATTTCCTGACGGGCCACCCCCAGGTGGTAAGGGTAGGTAACAACACGTCTGCTACGCTGATCCTCAACACTGGGTCCCCTCAGGGGTGTGTACTTAGTCCCCTCCTGTTCTCCCGGGTTGAGAGTTTCAAGTTCTCTGGTGTCCACGTCACCAACAAACTATCATGGTTCAAACACATCAAGACAGTCGTGAAGAGGGCACGACGACACCTTTTCCACCCTGAGGAGACTGAAAAGATTTGGCATGGGTCCTCAGATCCTCAAAAAGTTCTACAGCTGCACCATCGAGAGCATCCTGACCGGTTGCATCACCGCCTGGTATGGCAACAGCTCGGCATCTGATCGTAAGGCTCTACATAGGGTAGTGCGTACGGCCCAGTACATCACTGGGGCCAAGCTTCCTGCCATCATGGACCTACACTACTGTTTAAAAGCTTGGGGTCACATAGAAATGTCCTTGTTTTTGAAAGAAAAAAAATGTCCGTTAAAATAACATCAAACTGATCAGAAATACAGTGTAGACATTGTTAATGTAAATTACTATTGTAGCTGGAAACGGCAGATTATTTTATGGAATATCTACATAGGCGTACAAAGAAGCAATAAAACTGGCCTTCTTTATACCAGTTGAGTATCTGGCAGCTTCATTAAATAGTACCCACAAAACTGAGCAGGAGGACAAGTACATTAGTGTATAGTTTGAGAAAGCTTCATTAAATAGTAACCGCAAAACACCAGTCTCAACATCAACAGTGAAGAGGCGACTCCGGGATGCTGGCCTTCTAGACAGAGTTGCAAAGAAAAAGCCATATCTCAGACGGGCCAATAAAAAGAAAAGATTAAGATGGGCAAAATAACACACACTGGACAGAGGAACTCTGCCTAGAAGGCCAGCATCCCAGAGTCACCTCTTACTGTTGATGTTGAGACTGGTGTTTTGCGGTTACTATTTAATGAAGCTGTCAGTTGAGGACTTGTGAGTCGTCTGTTTCTCAAACTAGACGCTCTAATGTACTTTGTCCTCTTGCTCAGTTGTCCCACTCCTCTTTCTATTCTGGTTCGAGCCAGTTTGAGCTGTTCTGTGAAGGGAGTAGTACACAGCGTTGTACGAGATCTTCAGTTTGTAGGCAATTTCTCGCATGGAATAGCCTTCATTTCTCAGAACAAGAATAGACTGACGAGTTTCAGAAGAAAGTTATTTGTTTCTGGCCATTTTGAGCCTGTAATCGAACCCACAAATGTTCTATGCTACCGCACGGCAAGCTGTACCGGAGCACCAAATCTGGGACCAAAAGCATCCTTAACAGCTTCTACCCCCATAACACTGCTGAACAATTAATCAAATGGCCACCGGATTATTTACATTGATCTCCCTGTTTTTTTTACAATGCTGCTACTCACTGTTTATTATCTATGCATAGTCACTTCACCCCTACCTACAGTTGAAGTCGGACGTTTACATACACTTAGGTTGTTTGAGTCGCTGTAGGGAATAGGGTGCTATACGGGATACACTCTGGGTGTTTCTGAGTCGCTGTAGGGAATAGCGTGCTATATGGGATACAAGGGGTGTTTCTGAGTCGCTGTAGGGAATAGCGTGCTATACAGGATACACTCTGGGTGTTTCTGAGTCGCTGTAGGGAATAGGGTGCTATACGGGATACACTCTGGCTGTTTCTGAGTCGCTGTAGGGAATAGCGTGCTATACGGGATACACTCTGGGTGTTTTTGAGGTGATGTGTCGTGTCCTGACTAAAAACATACTTTAAGATTTAGACCTCAATCTGGGCTCACATCTCTCCATCAGCGGAAAGCCAGAGAAGTCAGGGAAGGAGAGGGAGAGTGCTTGGCCTCAGTCTCCCTGACTGACGTATTTGGGAGGAGAGGAGGGGAGAGTAGAGGAGAGATCAGAAGGGGAGGAGAGAGAGGAGAGAGTAGAAGGGAAGAGGAGCGGAAGAGAGCAGAGGGGGAGAGGAGAAGGGGAGAGGCGCAGAGGAGAGCAGCAGAGGAGAGCAGAGGAGGAGAGGAGAAGGGGAGAGGAGCAGAGGAGAGCAGAGGAGCTGAGCAGAGGTGGAGGAGGAGGAGATCGGAAGGGAGGAGAGTGGAGAAGGGGAGAGGAGCAGAGGAGAGCAGCAGAGGAGAGCAGAGGAGGAGAGGAGAAGGGGAGAGGAGCAGAGGAGAGCAGAGGAGCTGAGCAGAGGGGGAGTAGGAGGAGATCGGAAGGGAGGAGAGTGGAGAAGGGGAGAGGAGCAGAGGAGAGCAGCAGAGAGCAGAGGAGCTGCTGAGGTAAACAGAAAAGCAAAGAGGAGCCGCACTCACTTGTCAGCCTCACAGGATGAATGACCCAAAACCAGGACTGACCCCAAACGACCTGGTCAGAAGTTGTTCTACACTATATAGGGAACAAGTGCTATTTGAGGCACAGCCCTAGGCTCAGTCTGGGGGGCGGGGTTAAGAGAGGAACTGGCCAATGACAGTTGATCATGTTTTCTGGGCAGCCATCCAGAGAGCAGAGGTGGGTCAGCAACAGCCGAATAAAGAGCTGGCGGACGAATGAGGCGCAAGAGAGGGGAGGTGCTCTGCTAAACGTGTTTGTTTCTGTTCTTCACACAGGAAGAGGTTGTTCAGGTCAGACAGATCTGACTGGTCCTGGGAGGATTTAGTTGTCTGTCAGTCAGAGAGAAAGATGGATTGTAAAATGGTTTGCAGTCAATGGTAGCAGCTCAACGACCTAACCATAGGCATTAGATTCTTTGATCAATTTGCTATACGTTATTTCAAAGCTATGTACCCAAACAGTGATACATAATCTGTACATATGACCCTGGCATTAACATCCTATGACATCTTCTATACTGTTGGCTGACTGGGTCAGTCTGTTCTATTCTGACGGTCATTCCAGCCACTACACTACACTACACTACACTACACTACACTACACTACACTAGGGTAACCATGTGCTGCCACCCAGTGGTTCTCTAGCTCATGTATTACCTGTAACTTACCCACAATGCAATGCAATTCAATGACCTCATGGGATTGTTTGGACAAAAAAACAAACAAACAAAGAGCTGCAGGGTTGGGCTTTTTCCAGTCATAGCTACCACTGGCAGCGTTCCATGTCTCCATTATAAAATGGCTAGTTTGGATTCTGGATGCTTATTGACTAAAAGTATATCTCATTACATGCATCTATACTACTGTATATTTCACACATTATCCCCAAGTCCTCCTCGCTGACTATATTTCACACATTATCCCCAAGTCCTCCTCGCTGACTATATTTCATACATTATCCCCAAGTCCTTCTCACTGACTATATTTCATACATTATCCCCAAGTCCTTCTCACTGACTATATTTCATACATTATCCCCAAGTCCTTCTCACTGACTATATTTCATACATTATCCCCAAGTCCTTCTCACTGACTATATTTCATACATTATCCCCAAGTCCTTCTCGTTGACTATATTTCATACATTATCCCCGAGTCCTTCTCACTTAGTCTGTACTGGGAGTCTGGACTGTATCATGTTAAATCTCCACTGGGAGTCTGGACTGGGAGTCTGGACTGTATCATGTTAACTCTCCACTGGGAGTCTGGACTGGGAGTCTGGACTGTATCATGTTAAATCTCCACTGGGAGTCTGGACTGGGAGTCTGGACTGTATCATGTTAACTCTCCACTGGGAGTCTGGACTGTATCATGTTAACTCTCCACTGGGAGTCTGGACTGTATCATGTTAACTCTCCACTCATGATGCAATATAGACACACATCTTCAGGAAGTATTCAGACCCCCTTGACTTTTTCCACATTTTGTTACGTTACAGCCTTATTCTGAAATTGATTAAATAAATACAAAATCGTCAGCAATCTACACACAATACCCCATAATTACAAAGCAAAAAAAGGAAATTTATGCGAATGTATTAAAAATCAAAAACAGAAATACCTTATTTACATAAGCATTCAGACCCTTGAAATTGAGGTCAGGTGAATCCTATTTCCATTGATTATCCTTGAGATGTTTCTACAACTTGATTGGAGTCCACCTGTGGTAAATTCTATTGATTGAAGATGATTTGAATGCTTTGGCCTGAATGCCAAAGGAAACTTGGCACCATCCCTATGGTGAAGCATGGTGGTGGCAGCATTATGCTGTGGGGATGTTTTTCAGCGGCAGGGAGTGGGAGACTAGTCAGGATCGAGGGAAAGATGAACGGAGCAAAGTACAGAGAGATCCTTGATGAAAACCTGCTCCAGAGCGCTCAGGACCTCAGACTGGGGCGAAGGTTTACCTTACAACAGGACAACGACCCTAAGCACACAGCCAAGACAGCACAGGAGTGGCTTTGGGACAAGTCTCCGAATGTCCTTGAGTGGCCCAGCCAGAGCCTAGACTTGAACCTGATTGAACATCTCTGGAGAGACCTGAAAATATCTGTGCAGCGACGCTCCCCATCCAACCTGACAGAGCTTGAGTGGATCTGCAGAGAAGAATGGGAGAAACTCCCCAAATACAGGTGTGCCAAGCTTGTAGCGTCATACCCAAGAAGACTCAAGGCTGAGTACTGAGTACTGAGTAAAGGGTCTGAATACTTATGGAAATGTGATATCAGTTCTCTTATTTTTAATAAATTAGCAAATATTTCTAAAAACCTGTTTTTGCTTTGTCATTATGGGGTATTGTGATGTCATTATGGGGTATTGTGATGTCATTATGGGGTATTGTGATGTCATTATGGGGTATTGTGATGTCATTATGGGGTATTGTTTGTCGATTGATGAGGAAAATTTTTTTTTAAATCCATTTTAGAATAAGGCTGTAACGTAACAAAATGTGGAAAAAGTCAAGGTGTCTTAATACTTTCTGAATGCACTGTATACATTATTATGGTATGTATTACCTGTCATGGCGATGCCTCCCAGCCCTGTACTGTGGTGACGCATACTGGGCAGCATCCGGTCCAGGAAGCTGCTGTGTTGTGACACCGTACGGTTGCCGCCAAAGTGCGTCGTGAAGTTATTGCGCGTCGGGGCCGAGCCTACAGCCGTGGAGGACGTCATCCAGGGGTGACGGCTGGTCTGTGATGAAGACGAGGACGATGATGGTGGCGGCTGTCCGGGGAAGCTGAAGGAGTTATAGACAGCCCGTTGTTGAGGGTGTTGGTGGTGTTGATGCATCTGGGAGAAGCAGTGATTACTAGAGAGACCAGAGTTCAGCCCAGAGAAGAAGTGGTTACGGGGTATCAGCTCTCCAGGGGGACCAGAACCAGCTTTGGTGGGTACAGAGGAGAGGAGTGAGTGGTGGTGGGGGGGGAAGGGACCTGGGGAGATGGAGAGGGACGGGAGGCTGTCCTGAATGCTGAGCTCCTTCTCTATCAGGTCCTCCAGGGCTTTACGGGTGATGTCGAAGGGATCAAATCCCAGGTCATCTTCTGACGTCTGTTGTTTGGATGAGCCGAAGCCGAACGCTGCCTGCCAGTCTGTTGAGGACGATACTGGGATGGTATCTGGAGGAAACAGCAAGACATTAGTGATGTCAAATTTAACAGAAAAAGCTTTTAAATGCCTATAATTAATACAAACAAACAAGGCCGCCTCGTCGCTGGCTGGCTTAGCTAGGCCGCCTCGTCGCTGGCTGGCTTAGCTAGGCCGCCTCGTCGCTGGCTGGCTTAGCTAGGCCGCCTCGTCGCTGGCTGGCTTAGCTAGGCCGCCTCGTCGCTGGCTGGCTTAGCTAGGCCGCCTCGTCGCTGGCTGGCTTAGCTAGGCCGCCTCGTCGCTGGCTGGCTTAGCTAGGCCGCCTCGTCGCTGGCTAGCTACGCCGCCACGTCGCTGGCTAGACATTTGGACTGTGTTGTCCACCCTGACTCTCAAACCCCCAGTAATTCAATTAGATTACATGATCTAAAAGAGTATAGATCTCCCATTTGTAACGTATGCAGATAAATACATCTATACTTGTCATTTATATGCAGGTAGAGTTCCCACTGTACCTGAAGTGAAGAGGCTGTGTGGTTGGGGAGCAGTGGACCAGGTGTCGTGGTTGTTATGTGTCTCGGTGCTGGGGAACCCATGGAGGCTGCTGGGGATGGGGTTAGGATGGCGGAAGTTACTATTGTCTGAGAACAGAGACTGGGACTCGGCGGCAGCCCCCTGAAAGGGAGACCGGGTAGTCACACTGATGGGAACCACCTGGCTGGCTTTGGAGAAACCAGGAGGGCCGGAGAGGACAGGAGGGGGCGACGGAGAGTCACTGTCTGGGAGCTGGGGGAGAGAGAGATATGAGGGAGGGAGGAGAGAGAGATATGAGGGAGGGAGGAGAGAGAGAGGAGGGAGGGAGGAGAGAGAGAGATGAGGGAGGAGAGAGAGATGAGGGAGAGAGAGAGAGATGAGGGAGAGGGGAGAGAGAGATGAGGGAGAGAGAGAGAGAGATGAGGGAGAGAGAGAGAGATGAGGGAGAGAGAGAGAGATGAGGGAGAGAGAGAGAGATGAGGGAGAGAGAGAGATGAGGGGAGAGAGAGAGAGATGAGGGAGAGAGAGAGAGATGGAGAGAGGAGAGAGAGAGATGAGGGAGGAGAGAGAGATGAGGGAGGAGAGAGAGATGAGGGAGGAGAGAGAGATGAGGGAGGAGAGAGAGATGAGGGAGGAGAGAGAGATGAGGGAGAGAGAGAGAGATGAGGGAGAGATGGAGAGAGAGAGAGAGATGGAGAGAGAGAGAGATGGAGAGGAGAGAGATGGAGAGAGGAGAGAGAGAGGGAGAGAGATGAGGGAGAGAGGGAGAGAGGGAGAGAGGGAGAGAGATGAGGGAGAGAGGGAGAGAGATGAGGGAGAGAGGAGAGAGATGAGGGAGAGAGGAGAGAGATGAGGGAGGAGAGAGATGAGGGAGAGAGGAGAGAGATGAGGGAGGGAGAGAGGAGAGAGATGAGGGAGAGAGGAGAGAGATGAGGGAGAGAGGAGAGAGATGAGGAGAGAGGAGAGAGATGAGGGAGAGAGGAGAGAGATGAGGGAGAGAGGAGAGAGATGAGGGAGAGAGGAGAGAGATGAGGGAGAGAGATGAGGGAGAGAGGAGAGAGAGAGGGAGATCAAGCGTGAGAGAGAGAGAGAGATGGTCAGTCTTCTCAATCATATTAGAATGAATAAACCATTAGTCAGCATCACTGATTAGTTTTTAAAAAAAAATGCTGATCAACAAACAGCTTTTCAATGAAGAAGTCGAGTCAACAGACAGACTTGGTAGATGGGAATCTGCAGCTAGGAGTCAACAGACAGACTTGGTAGATGGGAATCTGCAGCTAGGAGTCAACAGACAGACTTGGTAGATGGGAATCTGCAGCTAGGAGTCAACAGACAGACTTGGTAGATGGGAATCTGCAGCTAGGAGTCAACAGACAGACTTGGTAGATGGGAATCTGCAGCTAAGGTCAAATAAAGACTGACCAACTTGACATAACATTTCCTAGCCCCTGAAAACTCTACAATGTTCTCCATCTTACCAGGTTGTGACGTTCTGAGGAGTCTCCGTGTTGTGTGTCACTGCTCCTGATGACGTCTGGCAGAGCGTCACTGGGGCTGAAAGACACAGCAGCTGGTTAGAACAGCCATGATGGGGCGAGGATGACCAGAGATAAAATGTCTAAATTACAATACATGACCAACAGTATGATGACACCTGCTCGTCCAATAATCTCATTCCAAAATCATAGAAGTGAATATGGAGTTGGTCCCCCCCTTTGCTGCTATAACAGCCTCCACTCTTCTGGGAAGGCTTTCCACTAGATGTTGGAACATTGCTGTTATAACAGCCTCCACTCTTCTGGGAAGGCTTTCCACTAGATGTTGGAACATTGCTGCTATAACAGCCTCCACTCTTCTGGGAAGGCTTTCCACTAGATGTTGGAACATTGCTGCTATAACAGCCTCCACTCTTCTGGGAAGGCTTTCCACTAGATGTTGGAACATTGCTGCTATAACAGCCTCCACTCTTCTGGGAAGGCTTTCCACTAGATGTTGGAACATTGCTGCTATAACAGCCTCCACTCTTCTGGGAAGGCTTTCCACTAGATGTTGGAACATTGCTGCTATAACAGCCTCCACTCTTCTGGGAAGGCTTTCCACTAGATGTTGGAACATTGCTGCTATAACAGCCTCCACTCTTCTGGGAAGGCTTTCCACTAGATGTTGGAACATTGCTGCTATAACAGCCTCCACTCTTCTGGGAAGGCTTTCCACTAGATGTTGGAACATTGCTGCTATAACAGCCTCCACTCTTCTGGGAAGGCTTTCCACTAGATGTTGGAACATTGCTGCTATAACAGCCTCCACTCTTCTGGGAAGGCTTTCCACTAGATGTTGGAACATTGCTGCTATAACAGCCTCCACTCTTCTGGGAAGGCTTTCCATTAGATGTTGGAACATTGCTGCTATAACAGCCTCCACTCTTCTGGGAAGCCTTTCCACTAGATGTTGGAACATTGCTGCTATAACAGCCTCCACTCTTCTGGGAAGGCTTTCCACTAGATGTTGGAACATTGCTGCAGGGGGACTTGCTTCCATTCAGCCACAAGAGCATTAGTGAGGTCGGGCACTGATGTTGGGTGATTTGGCCTGGCTCGCAGTCGGTGTTCCAATTCATCCCAAAGGTATTCGATTTGGTTGAGGTCAGGGCTCTGTGCAGGCCAGTCAAGTTCTTCCACAACAATCTCGACAAACCATTTCTGTATGAGCCTCGCTTTGTGCACGGGGGCATTGTCATGCTGAAACAGGAAAGGGCCTTCCTCAAACTTGCCACAAAGTTGCACAGAATTGTCTAGAATGTCATTGTATTCTGTAGCGTTAAGATTTCCCTTCACTGGAACTAAGGGGTCCAAACCATGAAAAACAGCCCCAGACCATTATTCCTCCACCAAACTTTACAGTGGGCACTATGCATTCGGTCAGGTAGTGTTCTCCTGGCATCCGGCAAACCCAAATTTTTCCGTTGGACTGCCAGATGGTGAAGCGTGATTCATCACTCCAGTGAAAGTGTTTCCACTGCTCCAGAGTCCCTTGGCAGCGAGCTTTACATCACTCCAGCTGACGCTTGGCATTGTGATCTTAGGCTTGTGTGTGTGGCTGCTCGGCCATGAAAACCCATTTCTTGAAGCTCCCGATGAACAGTCATTGTGCTGACGTTGCTTCCAGAGGCAGTTTGGAACTCGGTAGTAGAACTCAAGACGATTTTTTACGCGATTCAATACTCGGCGGTCCCATTCTGTGAGCTCGGCAGTCCCACTCGCGGCTGAGCCGTTGTTGCTCCTAGATGTTTCCACTGCACAATAACAGCAATTACAGTTGACCTGAACAGCTCTAGCAGGGCAGAAATTTGACGAACTGACTTGGTGGAAAGGTGGCATCCTATGACGGTGCCACGTTGAAAGTCATTGAGCTCTTCAGTATGGGCCATTCTTGTTTATGTTCTTAATTGTTTTCACCCCCTTTTTCCTCCCCAATATCATGAAATCCAATTGGTAGTTACAATCTTCTCTCAACGCTGCAACTCCAACGGGCTCGGGAGAGGCGAAGGTCGAGCCGTGATGACCTCCGAAACCTTAACCGCCAAGCCGCTCTGCTTCTTAACCCGGAAGCTAGCCGCAAGAAATGTGTCAGAGGAAACGCCGTTCAACTAACGGCCGAGGCCAGCTTGCAGGTGCCCGGCCAGCCACAAGGAGTCGCTAGAGCGCGATGAGCCAAGGAAATTTCCCCCGTCCAAACCCTGTCCTACTAACACGGACAACGCTGGGCCAATTGTGCGCCGCCCTATGGGGCTCCCGGTCACGTCCAGCTGTTACACAGCCTGGGATTGAACCAGAGGCTGAAGTGGAGCCTTAAACTGCTGGGAGGTCAAGTAACGCCAATTATACTGCCAATGTTTGTCTATGGGAGATTGCATGGCTGTGTACTTGATTTCATAAACCTGTCAGCAACGGGTGTGGCTGAAATAGCCAAATCCACGAATTTGAAGGGGTGTCCAGATATTTTATAGAGTAGCTCGCAAACAGAGGATAACCAACACGCCTACACACAATGCAAACAGAGGATAACCAACACAGTACACAAACAAATGGTGGTAATGGTAGGCTATAAACACAGCAAAGCGAAACAAACAATACAGAAAAAAGCACAGCAACGCCAGCAGGCGAGAGATAACAGCAACGCCAGCAGGCGAGAGATAACAGCAACACCAGCAGGTGAGAGATAACAGCAACGCCAGCAGGCGAGAGATAACAGCAACGCCAGCAGGCGAGAGATAACAGAAACACCAGTAGGCGAGAGATAACAGCAACGCCAGTAGGTGAGAGATAACAGCAACGCCAGTAGGTGAGAGGTAACAGCAACGCCAGTCGGTGAGATATAACAGCAACGCCAGTAGAAGAGAGATATAACAGCAACGCCAGTAGAAGAGAGATAACAGCAACGCCAGTAGAAGAGAGATAACAGCGATGCCAGCAGGCGAGAGATAACAGCAACGCCAGTAGAAGAGAGATAACAGCAACGCCAGCAGGCGAGAGATAACAGCAACGCCAGTAGGTGAGAGATAACAGAAAAAAGCCAGTAGGTGAGAGATAACAGCAACGCCAGTAGGTGAGAGATAACAGCAACGCCAGTAGGTGAGAGATAACAGCAACGCCAGCAGGCGAGAGATAACAGCAACGCCAGTAGGTAAGAGATAACAGCAACGCCAGCAGGCGACAGGTAACAGCAACGCCAGTAGGTGAGAGATAACAGCAACACCAGCAGGCGACAGATAACAGCAACGCCAGTAGAAGAGAGATAACAGCAACGCCAGTAGGTGAGAAATAACAGCAACGCCAGTAGAAGAGAGATAACAGCAACGCCAGTAGGTGAGAGATAACAGCAACGCCAGCAGGTGAGAGATAACAGCAACACCAGTAGGTGAGAGATAACAGCAACACCAGTAGGTGAGAGATAACAGCGACTCCAGTAGGGGAGAGATAACAGCAACACCAGAAGGTGAGAGATAACAGCAACACCAGTAGGTGAGAGATAACAGCAACACCAGTAGGTGAGAGATAACAGCAACGCCAGCAGGTGAGAGATAACAGCAACGCCAGCAGGTGAGAGATAACAGAAAAAAGCCAGTAGGTGAGAGATAACAGCAACGCCAGCAGGTGAGAGATAACAGCAACGCCAGCAGGTGAGAGATAACAGCAACGCCAGTAGGTGAGAGATAACAGCAACGCCAGTAGGTGAGAGATAACAGCAATGCCAGCAGGCGAGAGATAACAGCAACGCCAGTAGGTAAGAGATAACAGCAACGCCAGCAGGCGACAGATAACAGCAACGCCAGTAGAAGAGAGATAACAGCAACGCCAGTAGGTGAGAGATAACAGCAACGCCAGTAGGTGAGAGATAACAGCAACACCAGCAGGCGACAGATAACAGCAACGCCAGTAGAAGAGAGATAACAGCAACGCCAGTAGGTGAGAGATAACAGCAACGCCAGTAGAAGAGCGATAACAGCAACACCAGTAGATGAGAGATAACAGCAACGCCAGTAGAAAAGAGATAACAGCAACGCCAGCAGGCGAGAGATAACAGCAACGCCAGTAGGTCAGAGATAACAGCAACGCCAGTAGGTGAGAGATAACAGCAACGCCAGTAGAAGAGAGATAACAGCAACGCCAGCAGGTGAGAGATAACAGCAACGCCAGCAGGTGAGAGATAACAGCAACGCCAGCAGGTGAGAGATAACAGCAACGCCAGCAGGTGAGAGATAACAGTATAACCAGTAGGTGAGAGATAACAGCAACACCAGTAGGTGAGAGATAACAGCAACACCAGTAGGTGAGAGATAACAGCAACACCAGTAGGTGAGAGATAACAGCAACACCAGTAGGTGAGAGATAACAGCGACTCCAGTAGAAGAGAGATAACAGCAACACCAGTAGGTGAGAGATAACAGCAACGCCAGTAGAAGAGCGATAACAGCAACACCAGTAGGTGAGAGATAACAGCAACGCCAGTAGGTGAGAGATAACAGCAACGCCAGTAGAAGAGAGATAACAGCAACACCAGTAGGTGAGAGATAACAGCAACGCCAGCAGGTGAGAGATAACAGCAACGCCAGCAGGTGAGAGATAACAGCAACGCCAGCAGGTGAGAGATAACAGCAACGCCAGCAGGTGAGAGATAACAGCAACGCCAGCAGGCGAGAGATAACAGCGACTCCAGTAGGTGAGAGATAACAGCGACGCCAGCAGGCGAGAGATAACAGCGACTCCAGTAGGTGAGAGATAACAGCGACGCCAGTAGGTGAGAGATAACAGCGACGCCAGTAGGCGAGAGATAACAGCGACGCCAGTAGAGCATCGAGGAGGTTTGAAGGAGTCGTTCTGGAACAGGATAAATGTAATTCTCCTTCTCTCTTGACATCTCATGTTAGTCATTTTTTCTTTGTGTGAAAACATTTCAGGTGGAGCCTTTAGAAAAGAAGCAGTGTGTAAATGGATTGTGAGTTAACGTCCGTGGATGGTAGTTTAAGACCGATACACACTTCACACAAACAGAGCGACGGGTAGCATGTGGAAGCGACGTGTGAAAACAAGGCTCCTGCGTACGGCCCTTTACCTGGGGGGGTCACCGCTTGAGGAGAAGGCTGAGAGGCCAATCACAGAGCCCAGACCAACGGCACATTCTGGTCCATCCGGTGTCATGTGCTCAGAGTCCGAGACGCCGCCGTTCGACGGAGGGCTCTTACGGTGATCCGATACACCATTGGTTGTTTTCCCCGTGGGTTGTAACGTTGGCCACACGTCTTGTCCATGGCTGTTGTTACTGTTGGATCTGGAGAGGAGAGGAGAGAGGGGGGGAGAGAGAGCGAGGGGGGGGGCAAGAGAGAGCGAGGGGGGGCAAGAGAGAGCGAGGGGGGGCAAGAGAGAGCGAGGGGGGGGAAGAGAGAGCGAGGGGGGGGGAAGAGAGAGCGAGGGGGGGGAAGAGAGAGCGAGGGGGGGAAGAGAGAGCGAGGGGGGGGGAAGAGAGAGCGAGGGGGGGAAGAGAGAGCGAGGGGGGGGAAGAGAGAGACGAG